>NC_090436.1:493903273-494206304 GCF_031143425.1 Pleurodeles waltl
TTGCCCACGCTGGCTCATCCAGGATGGTGGGGATCTCCTTTGCCCCAGGCACCTCAGGCTCTGCCCCAGTGAGCCCTGCTGTCCTGAGTGATGAGGCTATTGTCTTCCTGAGATCCATCCCTGTAGGGCAGTCAACCATTGTGAATGCCATCCAGGGGCTGGCATCCAAAATGCAGCAATGCATTCCTGGAGAGCATTCATTATGGTTTGGCGGCCCAACAGAGGTGGATTCCGGCTCTGGCCTCCTCTCTGATGGCAGCCACTGCCCTTTTTTAACCGTTCCCCCTCCAACTCCCACTTCCATGGCCCATTCTCCTCAACCCCAACCCATCCCAAGCACACAAACAGACGAGCCTGCACACAAGGCAACACACAAGAGTGGCACAGGCAAACACAAGCGCCACACTTCATCCCACAGGCACTCACACAAACAACATACCGTTGCAGACACTACGACATCCACAGCCTCCACTGTCCCCCCTCCTCCTCCTTCTCCAATCCTCTCCCAGTTAGGTCCACAATCACATGTGCATGCACTACATCAAAATCCAGTACCAGCATCACCACACCAAGCAGAACACACACCTCACTAGCAGACACCTCCACAAACTTTATGCACGCATCCCCTATGTCCTCTCCCACTGTGTCTGCCTCCCCTCCTAAAGGACACAAAAGCAAGCATTGAGCCATCCACCTCACATCAGCATACAGTCCATGCACCTGCACCCAAATCTAGCAGACATACACCTCCAACACCCACTCCCTCATCCTCCACTCCAATTACTCCTCCCTCCTCCTGCCCCAATGTCCCTAAAAGGCTTTTCCATGCCCGACTTGACCTCTTCCCTATCCCTCCCCCGTACTGCACGTATGGGTAGGGTACCAAGGACACAGCCCAGCACCTCAGCCACAGTCCGTGGGCACAGTTGTAGCACCACCTACTCGTGGTGGTAAGGATACCAGACCTACGACACTGAAGGGAAAGGAGCCAATATCACCAGGGATGAAAGGGAAGAGTCCTGCACCAGTAGTGAGAAAGGGGAAGGGGCCTGCACCAGCTGTGAGGAAGAGGAAGGAGCCTGCACCAGCTGTGAGGAAGCGGTAGGAGCCTGGACCAGCTGTGAGGAAGGGGAAGGAGCCTATACCACCAGGCAGAGAGGGGAAGAGTCCATCCGCCCCTGTCAGGAAGGAAAAGGGATCCCCAAGCCATAAACAGGAGGAGAAGAGGTACTCTACGCCAGCAGAAGCTGTCAGGCTAACACAGCAACCACTACCAGCTGTGACAGGGCCCCCACCGCCAGCTGTGGATGTGCAGCCATCAGTGAGTGCAGGGGCTGCCCAGGAGCCTCCCCCAACCACCACCACCATGCAGCCATCACCGCCGGCGGACGCCATGTTGTCCACCCTCTAGGGGCTACTGTGCGGACTGCCCCCCAAGAAGCAGTGGGGAAGACACCCACTCGGGAGACTGTGGCCTTGTACTCCCCAGGACAAACCAATGGGCATGTTGCCCCTTCCAGAACCAGTGGGAAAGACACCCACTTGAGAGACTGTGGCCTTGCACTCCCCAGGACAAAGCAATGGGCATGTTGCCCCCTCCAGAACCAGTGGGGAGGACACCCACTCCAGAGACTGTGGCCTTGCACTCCCCAGGACAAAGCAATGGGCATGTTGCCCCCTCCAGAACCAGTGGGGAAGACACTCACTTGGGAGACTGTGGCCTTGAACTCCCCAGGATAAAGCAATGGGCATGTTGCCCTCTCCAGAAGCAGTGGAGAAGACACCCACTCAAGAGACTGTGGCCTTGCACTACCCATGACAAAGCAATGGGCATGTTGCCCCCTCCAGAACCAGTGGACTTCTTCCCGCATCCAGCTAAGGTGCCCCATCTCCCCCTGAGGTGCCAGCCTATTTGCAAACTGATGCCCCTGCAGTGTTCTATCCGGATGTGCCGTTTTTAAAATACGGTGCACCATGGCAGTAGTTAGGGGACTAGTGCCAGAATTTTTTAGGCTATTCCAGCACTTTGCAGGATTAGGTAAAAACATTCTGATGCTAATCCTGCAAAGCACCCAGCTGCCCCTTGTAAGCAATGGAAGCCTATGAGAAGGCATTAAAGTGCTGAAAAAATGGCGCATAGATATCTCCTAGATTTCCTTGTGCAATTTGTTTGGCCCACCTAACAGGGGAATGCCCCCTTAGCATACAATATGCCTGGTGCAGCCATAATGTAGCACAAAGGGTTACAAAGTGGCCCAATGCATGCATTACGCCACTTTGTAAATATGGCATGGTGTTTTTGGCCTTCTAATCCACATTCACATCAAAAAATGATGCTAATGTGGCATTGGAATGGCGCTAGGGGCTCTTAAATATGCCCCTTAGTGTTTCCTTTATGTGCTGTTGCACCTGTGCAGTAGTAGCTCAGAAACATTTTTTACCTGCATTCTCTTTCTATAGCCGGAATGCAGTGCTGATATTCTGTGGGTTGTCAGTTGGCGGCTGCCCCATCTGCTGACGTGACCTGCTGTGATTTTGTTAGTCTCCCCCTTCTAGAATAAATTTGCTGTGATGTCATCCACACTCCATTTGTGCCTTAATCACGACATGATTTGGGCGAGGAACTCCTGCTGTGATCATGGCTTCATTGTAAACCATGCTTCAAGAAGGTTGCTCCTGGCTGCCATCATGTGTTTCAAGCATTTGCCTTTTCTTCTGTCGGTAGTCTAGCAGGTATGGTCTCTGTTAAGATGACCTTTCCAGAGCCTTAGGGTCAGTTTTTGCTGTGGCCTGTGATGCCCTTAGGAAGAGCTGCTTGGTATTCCCCTTCATATTTGTGTTGCTCTTTGTAACCCAGAGAAAAATACAATTAACTTTAGAAGATGCTAAATACACTTGAGGGCCATCTTGGGTGTGTGCTTTTCACATGAAAACATTTCTTGTGTGAACAGTTACCCTTCTCTTCGGCACCCATCTTTGATGGGCTTTCATCCATCCTACAACAAGCCAAGTGAGAGAGCTTGAAATTTAGTAGAGTCCTTCGTGTCACATAAAGTCATCTTAATCTGACAAAATCTGATTCATTTGATTTAGACCACTAATAGTTTTAATATAGAAAGTTGCATTGTCATGCTTATGAATGTGTATTGTTATAATGCAGCGTTCGACTTAGGTGGTATTTCATTTTAATTGAATGATATTATTACAAAAGTGGTATTACAATGTAATTTAGACTCTATATTAAATAGATTAAAATTATATTGAATTTCTAACGGCTAATGAATTAAAAACATGTTCAAACATGAGAGAAATGCAGTTCTCTGTTATATTTAGTGAAATGCATTAACAACGTTTTATAGTATAAAATGAAATGTATTACTCACGTTAATGTAGTTTTATTAAAGCTGAATTCATAAGTTTGCATATTATATGTGTTTAATTAAAGCATATTAATTGAATGTAATTTCACGGTTTCTTGCCTTAATATAAGTGAGGCCTGCAGAGTTTGCACTTCTGTGATCACGCTAGAATTTTGATTCATTTTCTGACGTGAACCTTCCTGTAGGTTACGTTCCCATTAAAAGACTAGGGCCCGTATTTATACTCCGTTTGCGCCGAATTTGCGTCGTTTTTTTCGACGCAAATTCGACGCTAAACTAACGCCAACTAACGCCATATCTATACTATGGCGTTAGAGGCGTCTAGCGCCAAAGTTCCCGGAATGTGCGTCATTTTTTAGCGTGAACCCCTTCCTTGCGTTAATGATATGCAAGGGAGGCGTTCCCGTCTTAAAAAATGACTCCCAGGCCTTTACGTGGTATTTATACTCCCGGGCAAAAGAGACGCCCGGGAGTGGGCGTGGCTAAAAACGGCGCATTTGCGCCGCTTTTTAACGCCTGGGTCAGGCATGGCGTTAAGGAACAAGTGGGCTCAAAATTAGCCCAGAGTGCCCTCCCCTGCCCCCAGGGACCCCCCCTGCCACCCTTGCCCACCCCAGGAGGACACCCAGGGCTGGAGGGACCCACCCCAGGGACATTCAGGTAAGTTCAGGTAAGTATTTTTTTATTTTTTTTTTATAATTTTTTTTGGCATAGGGGGGCCTGATTTGTGCCCCCCTACATGCCACTATGCCCAATGACCATGCCCAGGGGACAGAAGTCCCCTGGGCATGGCCATTGGGCAAGGGGGCATGACTCCTATCTTTACAATGATAGGAGTCATGTTGATGGGGGATGGGCGTCGTTAAAAAATGGCGCAAGTCGGGTTAAGATGATTTTTTTGCCTCAACCTGACTTGCCCCATTTTAAGACGCCCTAACGTCATTTTTGCCCAACGCCGGCGCTGCCTGGTCTACGTGGTTTTTTTCCACGCACACCAGGCAGCGCCGGTCTGCTTGCACCGGCTAACGCCATTCCATAAATACGGCGCCCGCATGGCGCTTCAGAATGCGTTAGACGGCGCAAAATTTTTTGACGCTAAACTGCGTTAGCGCAGTTTAGCGTCAAAAAGTATAAATATGGGCCTAGGCTTTTGGAAATAGGCTCTATTGTTTAAGCATGAAGGGAATGTAGCATATTGTCCTTGATTGAAGAACAGTGTGGAACATGGACTGACATCATATACAATTGCTACAAATTTGTGTGGACTTTCATTGGCTGGAAGATGTTCTCATGACAGACCTGGGAAGGAATTGAGATGTTACAACTTGGAATCATACGATCACTATTATTTGATGATGCCTCACAATGTGACATGAACTGATAACCTTGGGGAATAAGAATGCATAGCAATTTTTTTGTTATAGCATTGTTCAGTTGGACTTTTAGGGCAGTTCTCTGAGCTCCTAGATGCCTCTCTGATGCTTGGTGATGCTTTGCTGATAAAGAATCCCTGAGTGCTGTATTCCTTAGAAAGGTATCTCCCTCTCTACTTGTACCTTTGAAATGCCCTTTTAGACTTAGTGATCCTTCTATGTTCCCTTCAGAAGACTCTTGATTGAGTTTCTGATATACTGACTCTATCTCTACATTTTGCTTATTTTAGTAAGTAATCTATGATCCAATATTAGCTTTTTCCAGATTATTTTTGCCCTTATTTTTCTTTTTTTATTTCGCCTGCAAGTGTTCTGCCCCACACATGCATTTCCCTGATTTGGTAAGTTGTAGGGTTTTCTGTTTCCCAGTCTAAATTTGTGACTTTGTTAAATTGAATTTACAGATGATTGCTAATCCTGAGCACCACTGGATTTCTGGATTTCAGATATTCCTTTTAATATTGTGTATAGTTCTTGTTGAATGTTTAGTTTTGTTAATGTTACTTTGACTAAACAACACCTTGGGCAACCCCTGGTGGTAATGTATGTTTATATCTTTATGCTGAGAATAACTTATGTTACTCTGATTTTGAGCTTGTAATAAATAATTTAACCTTATTTCTGAATGGAATTTTCCTGGTATGGGCCAATAGGTCATACTGTATAAATGTATTGGGTGGTAATTGTAAATTATTTGATTGTTCTACCACATTTTACTGCTTCAGCATCAGCTTATTGTGAAAAGTATGCTTCATTACTTGTGTTGAGGCCATCTTTGCTGGTTGTGAGGATTCCCATTGATTTTCATTTTACTTGTACGCAACAATACTTTCAAGGTCCGTTTTCATCTTCTTGCTTTTCTTCTTCGAGCAAATTTAATGCATCAGCAGCTACAACTGTCTGCCTGTGGTGGCAGGAACTCCTTTGTCCTTCAGTTAATCACACACTATGACAGTTTTTTTTTACATTGTTTGTTTTGTTTGTACTTTGCCTGTGAACACAAGCACACCATAGTTTTTCAAGACTTACATACATCTGCAATTGATTGTTACCTACATGACAGCATTTCCTGTCTCTAAATGTCAGGCCTTTTGTGAAGCTTAATATGTGTATCTGGTGCATTCAGTAAACTAGACCATTTCAGGGTGAAGTGCGGAGACTGACTTTTATCAATGCTTGTTATTTTCTTGTCATCTGAGCTCAGACTATGGTGATACACACACCTCTAATCATTCTGTGTTATGTGGTTATGTAAGAATGTGTTTCACATGTAAATCTATAATGGAGCTCAATGAAACACATAAAGAGGTGATTGGTGCTTTTTACAATAATTGATCTTCTAGGAAAGATCTCAAGGCTGATGACAAAAGTTGCTTTTAGTTACATAATAATATTTGCTTTAGATGTGGCCACTCTCCCCATTCAAAAAATGACAAAACTTGTGGAGCTGGTAGAGATTGTTCGAATGTTGGGCGTTTTGCCAAGGTGTGTCAAATTAGCCACAACTATGCTGTAGCAAATATTATGGATGAAGTACAAAATAGCCATCCCACTGACCAATTGATTCATGAACTAGCAGAGTTGATTTTGGTTGTCTCAGATGTTATCGAGGCTGATCCTTTAGAATGTGTTTATTCTCACAAGGCATCAAAGTAGGTGATAAAATAAAACACAGTATATTTATGAGCCATTTGTGCCATGATTGCACCATGTACCATGGCACATGTGTGGCATAAACCACTAAGTCATATTTTTAAAACCACGCAAAGCTACTTTGTGTGGTTTGGAATGAATATAAAAATATGGAGCAAGACATATCGCTGCATTGCCTTACTATGTGCTAAGGAGGCGTTCCATTGATGTTGTGTGGGTGTTCTCACCCAACTTTCATGGTTATTTATGTATTCTCAGATTTACAAACCCTGGAAAACCTGGCAATGTGCCAAAATCCTATGCTAGCCCAGGTGAGGCCTAACCAGGAGAAATATCTTTATTTCTCCTCATTCTTTCCTCTTTCTATGTGTGGGGCATTCTACAGCACACATAGGAAGAGGAAAAATACACTAAGTATTGTTTTTGTGCAGGAAGGCCCTTCCCTTGCTACACAAAATCAATCCTGCATGCAATGTGGGCACCCTAACACCATGGTGCAACGTTGCCTACATTGGTGCTAGGTAGCCAGTAGGTGTTAGCACAGGAGGAAAAGACAGGAATGCACTTTACTGCATAAATATTGTGCATGCCTGTCCTTTGCCTGTGATGCAGGGCTGTGCAGCAAAACTGGATCTAAATCATTTAGTTGACTCAGGGGCCAGGATCATTATGGTGAGTCTTTAAATGTTTTGTGAAAAGTGGAGTGATAGGAAGTTGTTTCCACTTCACATATCTATATCTATATATCTATAGAACTAGAAGGATACATTGAAGATGTACTGGAATTAAAAGGTTGCAATAATCAAGGCAACCTTTATGTGGCCAAACAAGGCTTTAGTATTCTAGGGTGGTTTTACTGAGATTTATTTGGAATGGTGTTAAGATCTGGCACAAAGGAACAAGTCATGGTTTTCAAGGAAAACTAGCTATAAACAATCTTTCTCAGGATTATCCTATCATTTTTTTCATGCGTTCTTGGTATATGGTTAGGTTTTTATGATAGGATCAAGGTCAAGGATGGAGCCCTACCATTCAAACACAAAGGGGGTCATTACAACATTGGCGGTAAAAGCCGCTTACATCCGTGCAGAAGACCGCCAACACACCGCCTCTGTGTGTTGGCGGTCTTCTGCACGGATGTAAGCGGCTTTTATGACCACAATTCATGACCGAAGGCCAGAGAGAGACACTACAAACTACTACCAAGCATCCAAAGGCATAACAGACCATCACCCACACTACTTCCACGCACAAAACACCACACACCACTACATATCACCACACTTATCACCACATACACCACCCCACACATCACCTACACCACCCCATGGCACGGCAAAGACACCCCAGGTTCTCGGAGGAGGAGCTCAGGGTCATGGCGGAGGAAATCGTCCGGGTAGAGCCACAGCTATTTGGAGCACAGGTGCAGCACACCTCAATTGCAAGGAAGATGGAGCTATGGCGAAGAATAGTGGACAGGGTCACCACAGTGGGACAGCACCCAAGAAATCAGGAAGAGGTGGAACGACCTACGGGGGAAGGTGCGTTCCGTGGTCTCAAGACACCACATCGCGGTATAGCGGACTGGCAGCAGACCCCCGCCTCCTCCCCCACAACTAACAACATGGGAGGAGCAGGTCTTGGAGATTCTGCATCCTGAGGGCCTCGCAGGAGTTGGTGGAGGAATGGACTCTGGTAAGTCAAATCTTAACTATCATATCCCCCACCCTACCTGCATGCTATCACAGACCCCCACCCTCGCCCCCTCCCCTATCACTCCAACTCCTCACAAATGTACTAATAACACAAACCACACATCCCAACACCAAGCCCTGCATGACACAACAAAGCATGGACACCCATCACTAAAGCATGCCCACTGCACATACCCATAACACCCCCCTCAACCATCATCACACAAGCCCCCCACACAGGAATGCTAGCACTGGGGTACACGGTCACCCACCCATTGCACACCATGACACACACAGATGCAATAATCATGCTTTTACACCCCTGCAGGACCACTACCCAACGTCACCAGACAGGAGGGTCCAGACATCTCCACCCCACCCACAGAAGAGGCCCACAGTGATGACAGCAGCTCTGTCCAACTGGATCCAGATGACCAGCCCGGTCCATCGTGGGCCTCGGGAGAGTCGGTTCCCCACACCCAGTCACAGGCCACCACAGAGCTTCCACCCTCTGGTAACACCAGCACAGCACCCACCCAGCGGGCCCAGACCTCCGTCCCCAGGACACGTCAATCAGCTGTGTGTCCACCACTACAGGGAACCCAGGATAACCCACTACCCCAACAACAACAGGGAACTGGGGCAGTGGTAGTGGGCACACGGTCCAGGGGACGGAGGCCCAGGAACACAGGGATACTGGGAGGGCTGCTGTGCGACGGGGGTGGACAGGCCTAGGGAACCCACTCTCCACGAGGCCCTCTCCTCCATCATGGGAGCATACCACCACTCCCAGGAGACGATGGCAACGGTACAGGCCAAGTTTCAGGAGACCCAGCGCATGCAGGAGGAACAGTATTTGGGGTTCAGGGAGGAACTCAGAACCATCAGCTCCGCCCTGGGCACCTCGTAGGGGTGCTGAAGGAAATACACAACACCAGGTGGGACACTGTGGCACTACAAGGGGCCCCTGACACTAGCCTGGACGATGAACTGCCCACCACCTCCGCCGGCGCTAGTGGACAGGAGGCACCGCCACAGGACCACCACACCAGCACCCCACCCCCTGCAGACGGAGAACCACCCCGCAAGCGGTCCCTGAGATCCAGGAACAAGACAGAGCACGATGCCAAGACCCCCCCCAAGAAATGAGACCACCCTGATTGTAATCCCACTGTCCCACTTTGTCACCCTGTCCATACTTAAACTGCCCCAGCTCCACTTCCTATGCCCATATGGGCAATGCACCTGTGAGACTAATAGACTGGACTTTGCCATGGACATTCCTCCACCATCACCCCTCACCATGTTACAACCCCCTCCAATATTTAGCACTTCAATAAACACCCTTGTAGCACAAAACAATCTGGAGTCAGTTTGATTTTGAAAATGTGTATTAGCAATGACAGTGACAAAATGCGTTTTCAATCGTAATGTCAACATACCTATGTCACACATCTCAAGTCCATGAGGAATCTAAGCAGATGACACAAGTTGGAAACCACACCTGTGAAACCGTAAGAGAAATGTACAACTCAGTTACCATATACTGGTTGAAATCGACAGACAGGATAGAGGTAGAAATGTGAAAGTACTTGTAGTAGGCAGGAATGTGTTCTCACCTGTGTGTCACTGGAAATATTGCTGGATAACTGAATCCCTGTTGTCAATGTCTTCTTCCTCTGCTTCCTCCTCATCACTGTCCACAGGCTCCACAGCTGCCACAACACCGTCATCTGGACCATCCTCCTGCAGAAAAGGCACCTGTCGTCGCAAAGCCAAGTTGTGAAGCATACAGCAGGCCACGATGATCTGGCACACCTTCTTTGGTGAGTAGAATAGGGATCCACCTGTCATATGCAGGCACCTGAACCTGGCCTTCAGGAGGCCGAAGGTGCATTCGATCACCCTACTAGTCCGCCCATGGGCCTCATTGTAGCGTTCCTCTGCCATGGTCCTGGGATTCCTCACTGGGGTCAGTAGCCATGACAGGTTGGGGTAACCAGAGTCCCCTAATAGCCACACCCGGTGCCTCTGGAGTTGACCCATCGCATAAGGGATGCTGCTATTCCGCAGGATGTAGGCGTCATGCACAGAGCCAGGGAACATAGCATTTACCTGGGAGATGTACTGGTCTGCCAAACATACCATCTGTACATTCATCGAATGATAACTCTTCCGGTTCCTGTACACCTGTTCACTCCTGTGGGGGGGGGACCAGAGCTACATGGGTCCCATCAATGGCACCTATGATGTTGGGGATATGTCCAAGGGCATAGAAGTCACCTTTAACTGTAGGCAAATCCTCCACCTGAGGGAAAACGATGTAGCTCCGCATGTGTTTCAGCAGGGCAGACAACACTCTGGACAACACATTGGAAAACATAGGCTGGGACATCCCTGATGCCATGGCCACTGTTGTTTGAAATGACCCACTTGCAAAGAAATGGAGCACTGATAGCACCTGCACTTGAGGGGGGATCCCTGTGGGATGGCGGATTGCTGACATCAGGTCAGGCTCCAACTGGGCACACAGTTCCAGGATTGTGGCACGGTCAAACCTGTAGGTGATGATCAAATGTCTTTCCTCCATTGTCGACAGGTCCACCAGCGGTCGGTACACCGGAGGAATCCGCCATCTCCTCACATGTCCCAGCAGACGGTGCTTAGGAATGACAACAGCGACCACAGAGTCAAACAACTCAGAGGTATGTACCCACAGTTTACACAGAACACCATTCATACACAAAATGTGGCCTGTATTTGTGTTGTGCGACAAGGCCTAGGTCTGTGTGACGCAGTTGGTAATTAGGGCATGTGGGCCCCTGAAATGGCAGCTGCCTGACCTCTAAAGTGGGACAATGGGATGTGAGGTAACTGCGCTGGCGTTGTACACCATTGCGGTAGGCGGTCGAAGACCGCGGCGCAATGCTGCATTGGTTAACATCGGACCCTATGGGTCCCAGGAGCCAATGACGATGTATGCCAGCGGTGATGGTACGCACCAACGCGGACGTGACCGCCGCGGACGTGACCGCCATTTTCTATCTGTTCAATCACTCGATACCTGATCTTCGACAGGAGAGGATCTACACTGCAAGTGCTGCTGTGACCTCGGTCTGGAAGAGACAATGGCTCGTGCGTCTGGGGAAAGGGCCCCTGCCTTCACTGCAGAGGAGTTGGAGAAGCTCGTGGACGGGGTCCTCCCCCAGTACACAATACTCTACGGTCCTCCAGACCAACAGGTAAGTACACAGGGAGCATGTTGTGTGGGCTATGCCTGTGTGGAGAGGGCTGGTTGTAAGAATGAAGGGGGCACAGTTCTGCGTGCATGAAGGACTGTGAATGCATGTGCCACATGGCAAGGGTAGGGATGTGGGCCACTCACTTAGACGGTGCAGTTGTTAATGACTTCTCTTCTTCCCCTGTACATGTCATGTAGGTCAGCGCCCACCAGAAGAAGGATATTTGGCGTGCCATCGCCAAGGACGTCCGGACCCTGGGGGTCCACCACAGACGGAGCACCCACTGCCGGAAAAGATGGGAGGACATTCGCCGCTGGAGCAAGAAGACGGCGGAGGCTCAGCTGGGGATGGCCTCCCAACGTGGGAGGGGTGCCCGTCGAACCATGACCCCCCTGGTGTTCCGGATCCTGGCGGTGACCTACCCTGAGTTGGATGGGCGTTTGAGGGCATCACAGCAGACACAAGGGGGTGAGTACAACATCGTTCAGTGGCCTTTGCGCGCAGTGAAGGTGTCTGGGTGGGGGAGGAGGGCTGTGGGTTTCCGTAGGCCAGGGCGAGTTCCGTAGGCTAGGCCCATCCGTAATGCAGGCCATGTGGCACCCCACCCCACCTCTGTAGAGTGCTAAGTACAGGTATTCATGCCCCTGTGTCATCTATGTGTGCAGATGTCGACCATACCCATGTAGGCCATATCCCAGGAATTGCATCTGTAGAGCTCAAGAGCGCGGCGTAATGCAGGGGGCTGCTGTGTCTGTATTGTCCGCCAACGGTAGCTCTCAACCTGTCATTCTTCTGTCGTCCCCCCCCTTTTTGTGGTCTCCCAGTTCTTGTGTGCATCAGCATCATCAGGCGGAGGTACAGTGGCACCGGAGCACGTGGGAGCTGCATCCCACATGGCCATGGAGGCCCACACCACGGACTCAGAATACACCAGTGGGACGGAGGGCGAGGGGAGCACCACGGCGGTCACAGGATCTGCAACCAGCGACACAGACTCATCCTCCGATGGGAGCTCCCTTGTGGTGGTGGCAAAATCTGTGCCCCCCACTTCTACAGGTACAGCCGCCACCCCCCTACCAGCACCGCCCTCCCAGCAGCCCCTCAGCCTTCGCCCCGTGCCCGCTCACCCAGGAGGGTGGGCATCACCTTCGCCCCAGGCACCTCAGCCCCTGCCCCTGTCACCTCTGCTGCCCTCAGTGAGGAGGCCATTGACCTCCTCAGGTCCCTCACTGTTGGGCAGTCTACCATTTTGAATGCCATCCAGGGTGTAGAAAGGGAATTGCAACACACAAATTCATTCCTGGAGGGCATTCATTCTGGTCAGGCTGCCCTTCATCGAACCCTGCAAACTCTGGCCTCAGCACTGATGGCAGCCATTGTCCCTGTGTCTAGCCTCCCTCCTCCAACTTCCTCCACCCCGACCCAATCCCCTGTACCTCAGCCTATCCCAAGCACACCTAAAGACCAGCATGCACACACGTCAACACACAAGGGAAGCTCAGAAAAACATAAGCACCACACATCCCACAGGCACTCACGCAAGCATCACACACATACAGACACACCAACATCCACTGCCTCCACTGTGTCCCCCTCGTCGTCATCTCCCTCCTCCCTCCCAGTCTCGTCTATAGTCACACATGCATTCACTACCACTACAGCCACTACGTCCCGCACCAGCACACCTACCACCACACCCCGCTCACGTGCACTCACCACTCCCATTTACACGTCCCCTGTGTCCTCTCCCAGTGTGTCTGTGACGCCCCCTCCGAAGATACACAAACGCAGGCACACACCCACCCAACAGCCATCCACCTCACGACAGCCTCCAGCCCATGCACCTGCACCCAAATCCACAAAACTTACACCTCCTACAACCACCACCTCTTCCTCCACTCCCAAACCCCCTCCATCTACCCGTCCCAGTGTCTCCCAAAAACTTTTCCTGGCCCCCCTTAACCTATTTCCCACCACCCCCCGTCCAACTCATAGGTCCCGTACTAGCACCTCAGCCAAAAAATCTCCTGGACCAGTGGTGCCTGTTGTTACAGGTATGTGGAGTGTACCGGCCACCAGGACAGCCAGTGTGGCACGGAGCCACAGCACAGCCAGCTCCCCCCCCCTGTGAAGCACCAGAAGTTGGACAGTGCCCGGCGGGAGAGGGGTAAGACTCCAGCTAGCAAAGCCGCTCACAAGGGTCCCGGGGGGAGTGTCGACTCAACTGTGACTCCTCCCAAGGTGGGGAAGGGGCAGAAGAAATCTCCAAAGTCTGGGAGGAGCAGCACGGTGGAGAGGATCGCCATCATCCCGCTGCCCAGGAGGCCACCGCCAGCCCCATCGTCACTGGCCAGGAGGCCACCGCCAGAGTCACTGCCCAGGAGGCCAGCCCCATCGTCACTGGCCAGGAGGCCACCACCAGCCCCAGAGTCACTGGCCAGGAGGCCACCGCCAGCCACAGCCCAGCTGGCCAGGAGGGCCCCGCAAGCCACAGTCCAGCTGACCCATGAAGGACCGCCAGCCACAGCCCTGCTGGGCAATGAAGGACCGCCTTGGCAAGCACCGCTGAAGAGGCCAGGGACCGCTGAACAGGGCAAAGACCGCCATGGAATGCACCGCTGAACAGGTCTGACACTGGCAACGCAAGCACCGCTGAAGAGGCCAGGGACTGCTGAACAGGGCAAAGACCGCCATGGAATGCACCGCTGAACAGGTCTGACACTGGCAACGCAAGCACCGCTGAACAGGCCAGGGACCGCTGAACAGGGCAAAGACCGCCATGGAATGCACCGCTAGCCCATTTGCGCCAGGGGCAGTGACACAACTGGGACCGTCACGGGGTGTGTGCTGCACTCTGGGCACCAGTCCCCCTCCAGACCTCCAGAACCAGTGGAGACTGTTATCCACTTGAGAGACTGTGGCTTTGCACTCCCCAGGATGGTACAGTGGGCAACCCACCCACTGCAGAGACTTGAGAGACTGTGGCTTTGCACTCCCCAGGATGGTACAGTGGGCAACCCACCCACTGGAGAGACTTGATAGACTGTGGCTTTGCACTCCCCAGGATGGTACAGTGGGCAACCCATCCACTGCAGAGACTTGAGAGACTGTGGCTTTGCACTCCCAGGATGGTACAGTGGGCAACCCACCCACTGTAGAGACTTGAGAGACTGTGGCTTTGCACTCCCCAGGATGGTACAGTGGGCAACCCACCCACTGCAGAGACTTGAGAGACTGTGGCTTTGAACTCCCCAGGATGGTACAGTGGGCAACCCACCCACTGGAGAGAGATGGTACAGTGGGCAACCCACCCACTGGAGAGACTTGAGAGACTGTGGCTTTGCACTCCCCAGGATACATCAATGGGCATGGAGCCCCCTCGTGGATCTGGCATGGTGCACTCATCCGGCTGAGGTGCCCCCCCTTCCCTTCCCCCTGAGGTGCCTGTTGTATTTTCAATTTGATGCCCCTGCAGTGTTCTCTCCGTTTTGATCAGGTATCTTGTGTGGGCCTCGCCCATGCATTTTGGGCCCAGTGGTCCACGGACAATGAATGGTGCATTACCTGCACTACTAATCGTTGTGTATATTTTGTTTAATGTGTATATATATATGTATATATTTGCTTACTGTATTTTGATATATTACAATGGTTCAACTCATTTCCTTTTGTCTTTGCATTCCTCCGGGGGGGGGGGGGGTGGGGGGTGTTACTGTAATGTAAAGATATGCATTGGTGTGTGTGTTGTAGTGGGTGAGGGTCGGGGTGGGGGTTGGGATGTTGGTTGTGTGTGTCCCTGTGTTTTTGCCTCCCCTATGTCGTAGGTGCAGTACTCACGTGGTCTTCGCCGCCGGCATTGATGATCCTCGTATAGGAGCAGGAAGACTATCGCTGGCAGAATATGGAGTTCTGGCTCCATGGTGTCGTCGTTCCTCGTGGAGTGTGTAGGGGTGAGCGCTTTCCCTTTGAAATGGCTGTTTCCGCCGTGCTTTTATCCACGGTGAATCCGCCCCAGAAAAGGTGGCGGATTGGTAGGTTGTGATACTGTGGGCGGTACATTGTCTCCCGCCTGTCTGTTGGCGGTGACCGACTTGCTGTTTGTCTGCAACGTCGTGGTGGTCGGAGTGTTAAAGTGGCTGTCTTTGTTGGCGGTTTCCGCCACGGTCATAATTCCAATTTGTTTACCGCCGGCCTGTTGGCGGTTTTACCGCCGCTTTAACACCGTCCGCCAGGGTTGTAATGACCACCAAAGTCTTGACAGTTCATTTCCGTCTGACAGAAGACTTAGAAAAAGCATTAAAACTTTTCCAAGATATGGAATTTTTTTAACTTGTAGAGTCTCCATTATGGTTGTCACTTTTGGTTGTTGTCCCAAATGTAATGGTGATATTAGAGTATGTGTAAATCTGCATAGCTTAAACAAGGAGATTTGAGTAGACTCTCATCCTCTTCCAAAAATTAATGAGTTGAAGAAACCAGGTGGGGCATAGTGGTTCTCTAATATTGATAAACCACCTACAAACCATCAAAAATCATCACAACATTTCACAGCCTTCAATTCTTCTTTAGGCACATTTCAGTACTATTGTATGTTTTTTTAACTACTCTGCTCTGCATGGGTTTTCCAAAGGACTATGGGCCATATTTATACTTTTTGACGCAAAACTGCGCTAACGCAGTTTTGCGTCAAATAAATTTGCGCCGGCTAACGCCATTCTGAAGCACCATGCGGGCGCCGTATTTATTGAATGACGTTAGCCGGCGTGAGCCGCCGGCGCTGTCTGGTGTGCGTAAAAAAAAAAGGACGTACACCAGGCAGCGCCGGCGTAGGGGAAAATGGAGCTTGGCCGCCAAAAAATGGGGCAAGTCAGGCTGAGGCAAAATTTGCGCCGCAACCCGATTTGCGCCATTTCTTTTTTTACTCCCAACCCCCATTGACATGACTCCTGTCTTAGCAAAGACAGGAGTCATGCCCCCTTGCCCAATGGCCATGCCCAGGGGACTTCTGTCCCCTGGGCATGGTCATTGGGCATAGTGGCATGTAGGGGGGCACAAATCAGGCCCCCCTATGCCACAAAAAAAAAAAAGAAAATGACTCACCTGAACTTACCTTAATGTTTTTTTGAAATACTTGGGCCACAAAGTTCATTTGGGTTTCACCATGACTAAGAGAAGAATCAGAACACCTATCTGGTGGGGGGGCCTTTTATAGACAATGACATTGACACAGTTGTTAAGGAGTGTGCTATATGTGGTAATTCTGAAAATGTTCTTAAAGTGGTTGTTTTCCCTTAAAATTTCCAGATGAACCATGGAACAATGTTTGTATAGGAATGGTTGTACTGTTACATTTTTTGTCTTTACAACATAGATATGCCTTTGTTTAGATGCATTATTACAGTAAATGACCTCAGGTTCAATTTATTTGTGATTCACCCTCCAAAAAAGCCAATACCTTCTTGAGAGATTTATTTTCGAGATAAGGCTTTCCTGGATTCCTAGTTTCTGATAATGGTGTACAAATTGTTGAATCTGACATGGAATTGCTCTTTTCAGAGTAATGAGTGAAACATCTCAAAAGTTCTCTTTACCACCCACAAACTAATGGCCTTGTTTTAGGGATGACCGGAGTTTTGATGGTTTGTGTAAAATGGGCAAAAGAAAATGTGTGTTTTTGAAGAGGCGGTCAGGTCCATACTGTGGTTTTAAAACACCACTCGGCACTGTCATCAAGATTTCTCCAACCACAAAGTAATGGATTGATAAAGCTACAGTTAAATGGTGTGGTTTGAAAAAAGGTGATTGACTCTCAGGGTAAACAAAGAATTGAGTATGATAGCAGGAAGCAATCTAAGCAGTTGTTGTTTTCTATAGGCAATGTTGTTCATGTCAAGAATCCTAGTTTCATAAGGAAAGGGGATGCATGCTTTAGTGACCCTGTCAAATTTGAGGCATTGCTGTCATGGTCCAAGGCAGACAATTGTGCAATCTCCAGAGGTAGTGAAGGTCCTTCCTAAGGGGATCGCTCCATCTCAATCCGGTAATGATGTCCATGCAACATTGCCTCTCAAGGAACAATTGCTTTGCTGATCTTCCCAAGTCAAACGAAAGCCTTTGAAGTTAAGATAACATTTATTAAATATGTTTTCTTTGTTATCTCATTGACCTCAGTGTGCACTTCATGCATTACTTGTTTTTTGTATGCAGAGGTTGTTTGATGAGTTGCATTCACTTTGAGCCTGTATTTTGTTTTGTTGTCATGCAGCATTGTGTTCTTGGTCAGCAATAGCTTAAAATCATTACTTACCTGCATTGTTTCTAAGCTGGAATGCAGGACTGACATTCCGTAGGTTGTCATTTGAACTGGTTCCCCAGCTGCTTATATGACCTGTGGTGGTTTTGTTTGTCCCAACGTTCTACCATAAATTTGCTCTGATGACATCCTGACTCTACCCTTAATCATGATACATTTCAATGCCTCCAGGTAAGTATATAACATGCCCACTTATCAAGGACATTTACTTTTGTGTGTGTCTTCTGGGCAGTCAATGCTCATACCTGGAAGACTAGGTGCATGTACTACCCCTCTGTGGAACATTTTAGTTGTTTAAATTAACTTTCAGATGGACCCAGTGTATGCCGGGAGCTGAAACATATTTTTCATGAGTTGCTCAGTCTCTGAGAAATCTATACCAAGTCCCACTAACCAGTAGGGAGCATGAAATGAAGTTTCCAGGTAGGGGAACCACTGTAGGGTCTATGGGGCTAACTTCCCATTGAAGCCTTAATGACTGAATAGGATAGAAGTCCTGCAGCCTGGGAGATTCAGATGCCAATCTTAATTTGATGCTCATGAAGATGGTGAGGAGGAAGGACAGCTCATTACTTACACATACTCAGTTTAGTTGCAGAGAAGAATCCACTCAATGGTACTGAGACTTACTGGCGTAAAGTGTATTTTATTAGTACCACTTTCCTAAAGGGATATTAATTGTGGACCTATCAATTCAGTTCTCACTTCATGCACCTATGCGCTATGAATCTGGTTCCTATTATGGTCCCTCTCTCTCTCTGTCTCTCTCACTTTGAATGCTAATATATTATAAGGTTAAAAGGGGGAACGTTTAAAAAGGGGGAAATAAAACACATAAAGAACGGGAAGACTTATATGACTTTTCATTTCTAGGGTGGCCTCTTTTTCATTTTTTGAAGTGTTGTAGAATTATGTGAAATTGTGTATTTAGTTCCAAAATGTAATTAAATCCCATAAAATGTTTGTGGAATCATGCAAAATTAATTGTGTTTTTACATTGAAATGAAATGCAATTTACTGGTATATTAAGTGACTTTTCCAAAAGAGGGTACTTTAGAAAACTCACAAGATACCAGCAGGAGTCCTGAAATCATTTATTGGAGAGATATTTTCTGCACAAAGATGTCTTGCATATGCAAAACATAGACAGAGTTGTACAATGCAAAATTTTGCAAATTTCCGGTAAAAAATAATTGAAATTTACACAAATTGTGTTTGTCATTAATATTTCACACATACCTACTCTATTTAAGGGATCTGTTTTTTTTTGCTTTCGGTGAGGCAAACATGAAGGCAAGAGACCTTCAATGAGCAAGCATATGCACACAGAGCCCTCTCCTGAAGAGGAGTCCACCAGGTGCAAAGGGAATAAAGTAAATTAAAAGTACCACAGCAACATGGAACACTTGACTTTCAAACTACTCCTCACCCCCAATTGCATCCTGAGTGGCACTCTTGTCTACCACCACACTTGATTATGCACAACGTCGGCAGCACCATTGTCGACATCGTCACCCCTGTTTTTTTGGGGAGCATGGAGAGTGGGTTGGTAGAACTAACTGCTATGTTCCAGGACACAATTGCCTTACTGGAGGAACGGCTAGCCCCCATGTGATGCCCAGAGAACCCATATTCCTGAATCTAGGAGTGTCCCTGCATTTTGAAGCACTAAGGGGCATATTTATACTCCGTTTGCGCCGAATTTGCGTCGTTTTTTTCGACGCAAATTCGGTGCAAAACTGACGCCATATTTATACTTTGGCGTTAGACGCGTCTAGCGCCAAAGTATGAGGAATGAGCATCATTTTTTTGCGTGAACACCTTCCTTGCGTTAATGAGATGCAAGGTAGGCGTTCCCGTCTAAAACAATGACTGCGACGCAAATGCGTCGTATTTATACTCCCGGGCAAAAATCACGCCCGGGAGTGGGCGGGGCAAAAAACCCCGCATTTGTGCCTCTTTTTAACGCCTGGGTCAGGGCAGGCGTTAAGGGACCTGTGGGCTCAAAATGAGCCCACAGCTGCCCTCCCATGCCCCCAGGGACCCCCCCTGCCACCCTTGCCCACCCCAGGAGGACACCCAAGGATGGAGGGACCCATCCCAGGGACATTCAGGTAAGTTCAGGTAAGTATAATTTTTTTTTTTTATATATTTTTTTTTGGCATAGGGGGGCCTGATTTGTGCCCCCCTACATGCCACAATGCCCAATGACCATGCCCAGAGGACATAAGTCCCCTGGGCATGGCCATTGGGCAAGGGGGCATGACTCCTGTCTTTACTAAGACAGGAGTCATGTAAATGGCGTCTGGGCGTCGTTAAAAATGGCGCAAATCGGGTGGAGGCGATTTTTTTGCCTCAACCTGACTTGCCCCATTTTAAGACGCCCTAACGCCATTTTCCCCAACGCCGGCGCTGCCTGGTGTACGTGGTTTTTTTCCACGCACACCAGGCAGCGCCGGTCTGCTAGCGCCGGCAACGCCATTCAATAAATACGGCGCCCGCATGGCGCTTCAGAATGGCGTTAGCCGGCGCTAATCTTTTTGGCGCAAAACTGCGATAGCGCAGTTTTGCGTCAAAAAGTAGAAATATGGCCCTAAATCCTCTTGTAAGATTCTAGATATCAAAACCCTAGTTGGCAAGAAGTATTCTTACTCTCTTAGTGAGGACTAGGAATTTCAAAGGTCCTAATGAATCACCACTAGATCCCTGAGACTATTTAGGCAAGAAACATGTTCACCATTAGTTCTGTAGTGTAAAAAGTACCAGCTCCCACTTTGTACACATATACACCAATAGTTGAGGTGTTAGGTACACCCTTTGCCATTTCATAGGGAACCAGATCATTATGCTCTGCTGTCCTCCCTTTCTATGTTTTTAACATTGGCACCTGTGCCAGATCAATGTAAAGATTGTCTTTTTTTGACAACCATAGTCAATTTAACTTTGAAAAGATCTCCCTCTAGAAGGGCCATCCGGCATTGGTGTGCTGGTCTGACAAGGAGCATGGCCTGATGATGAAGCATGGCCTGATGATGAAGCATATCAGATAATGGTGAGTGAGGGCTATTGTTCCTAATAAGCTAATGCCAGTGGGGAACAAAAGACCCCTCATAGGTAGTGTGGAGTCTTAGGCCCTTATTAAGACGCTGGTGGTCATGAGACCGCCAGGGCAGCAGCAGAGGTCAGACCGCCTCCAAAGCAGCGGTCTGGCCTCCACATTAAGACCCTGGCATAGCCGCTACGGTCTGACCGCCGGCACTGCCAGGTTGCAGCCAGTCGACATCCTTACGGTGCCGGTGGTCTTAATCTGCCAGGGCAGCGCTGCCTTGGGGATTATGAGTCCCCTCTCCACCCGGCTTTTGCATGTCAGTCCCACTGCCATGAAAAGGCAGGTGGAGATGGGGTGCCGGAGGCCCCAGGGGGCCCCTGCACTTCCCATGCACTTGCACATGCAATTACAGGCAGTGAAAAGCACAATGGGTGCTGCTGCACCTGATGAACTTCAACTTTGCCACCGGCTCAATTACAAGCCGGCATCAATGTTGTGCTGAGTATTCCGCTGGGCCAGTGGGTAGAAACGCTGTTTCCGCCCTCTGGCCCAGTGGAAAACTCATAAGTGGACCGGTGGGTGGAAAACCGTAGTGGTGGTTTTCCGTCTGAAAGAGTTTGGGGCCCTTGGACCTCAGAACGGTGCATCTCGGTTTATGGACATCATCACCCACAGTCCTCAAATCCATCACCTTCAACTTTCTCAGTGACCTTAACTACCACCTGAGGATCTCACCGATCCCAACATGCCCAGCTTTCCTGAGGACCTGTCCAACCTTGAACTCACCCAGTGAGTGGCTGTCCCTACACACACCCCTGGACACTCACTGAACCACATCTTTACTAGCTTCTGTGACATCACAATAGACAAGCTCAGTCAGATTACCTGGTCCCACCATTCCCTCATCAACTTCAGCATACCTATAACTCATCTCTCACATAAACACCATCACCAAATTGTCACAATAGACTGGAACAAGATCTCAGAATCAACCTCATCCTCCAAGCTCCTACACCTCTTGCCTCAATACAACAACAACTTCTCCAAACCTATCTCCAACTTTAACGTCTGAATCACCTCCTGTGCAGACACCCTGGTTCCTCTAAAGGCCAACAAAGCCACGAGAAACAGACTGCAAGTAAGCTGATACATGGAAGAGCTCAGGCTCACCAAACACCACTGAAATCAACTTCAACGGAAATGGAGACAAAGTCAGCAGGATACCGAGAGCAGCATCTACAAATTTTCCCTCAGACACTGCCACAAGAAAAATTAGCCACCACACTTACAGCCACATGGAAAGCAGAATTTACAGCACCAAGGAAATCTTAACCATAGAGAAATAACTTCACCTGTTCAATAGCAAGCTCCGCCATTAAGCTCCTCTGTATTCATCTGTCCTTACACTTCAGCAGCAAGATCACCAGCATCATTGACAACTTTGAGCCCCAACCAGAGCTTTCCATTTTCACAGCCCTCCTGTCCAACTCAATCAACACCCAAAGGACCACCCAGACCACCTGGCCCACCATAGTTGCTTAAGAAACCATATTGACCATGCAGTCCATACATTCCAGAGTACCCTTGGACCCTGTCTTCATCACGTCTTCATCTAAAGACTGGACTCCATCAGCACAGCTCTCACCCAGATCCTGAAAGACTCAATTATCACACCCACCTACCCAGATGCCTGGAAACATGCCACAGTACTCCTTTTTTTAAAGAAACCCTCCGCAGACCCCAACATGCTAGGCAACTACTGGCTTCCCTATCCGGCAAAAGTGATGGACAAATTGATATACAAACACTTGCCTTCGTCCTCTCCATGGACCCCATTTGGCTGATCCTGGACAGAGGTGACTCCATAGCCCTCATCCTACTGGACCATTTCACACCCTTTAACACTGACTCCCATCTCGTCCTTATCTAATGACTGCAGGAAGCTGGCATCCAAGGACCTGCACTTTACTGGGGTTGCTCCTTCTTAACAGGCTTCACCCCTTCAGTCTGCCTGGCTCTCTTCAGCTAAGATGCTGTTAACCCCCTCTGCAGAATTTGCCAAGTTTCCTCATTCAGCCCCACCTGCTTCAATGTCTATCTGACTCGCCTCTCCATCATTATCCACTCCCAGGGAATCAACATCCTATTCTACACTGACGACACCAAGTTCATATCTTCCATCTGACAAAATGATGAACACCTAGATCAATTCATTTTCCCGCATGACAGAGGTCACCAGATAGATGAAAACCAACTGCTTCAAACTCAAGACAGACATAACAGAAGTAGTAATCTTCTGCAAATGCACCTCACTCTGAGTATCCATCTGATGGTCTGTTGCACTCAGACCTACACCCTCCCAGCAAACCATGCCAAAACCCTCAGAATATAAATTGACAATCAACTCAATGTGACTTGCCAAGTGAAAACTCAAGATGTTCCAGAAGAACTTCAAATAGGTCTCCACCAACACTCGAAGAACAGTCATGCAAGTCCTCATCACTAGGAAGCCGGGCTAAGACAACGTACTGTATGCCACAATCAAGGCTCAACTGACCAGTAGACTCCAGGCCAAGCAACACTCGGCAGCCTGGCTCACCCTCAACCTCTCACCCTGCAATCGCCCCACACCTCAAATAACTCCTCTGGCTCTCAATTCACAACTAAGCACTCTTCTAAACCCATGCACACATAAAAAACCTTACACAACATTGGCCCTGTTAGATCTGGCATCCTTGGTGTGGTATTGACGCAAATGGTTTGCCTTCACGCCTCCTTTTTTCTGAATTAGGCATTATGACTCTGTTCACTTTATCACTGCTAACCAGTGCCAATGTTCTTGTGATCTCTACCTAAAACAAAGTACACCTTATTGACACAGTTAATTAACTTGCACATCCCTTGTATATGGTAATACATGTACGCAGGGCTTGTAAATTAAATGCTATGAGTGGACCTGCAGCACCTTTTGGGCCATCCACTAAGGTAAAAGGCCTGTCACTTTAACCTGCAGTGCAGTTTATAAATGCTATTTTGACCTGGTAAAATAAAACTTTGCCAGGCTTAAACCTTTCTTTTTACTACACATAAGCCAACCGTAAGGCCCATAGGCCCATAGGACAGGGTGCATTGCATTTAAAAAGTATGACTTGGGTTTAAGCCTTAAATGTTCTGGTAGGAAAACACTACTAAAGTCATTTCTCTCAAATCGACTAATGCTAGGTTACCTTATTAAATGTATTAAGTGACAGCACAGGTTTGGGAGCAGATAGGGACATGCTGTTTACACTCAAATGAACTGTAATATAAAACCCTCTTTAATGTTGAATTGTATGTCACAATTCTGAAGATGCCACTTTTAGAAAGTTGGCATTTTCATGGTCTAACCATTTGTGCCTTCTGGCAGTGTCTTGGGTCACATGACTGTGAATGCCTTTGCTGCTGGGGTTTGTATATTCTTCCCAGTGACACAAAAGTGATAAGGTGTGTGCAGGATTTACACTTCAAAGGACTTGTCTCCAGCACACAAAAAAGATCCTGACAACAGCCTTTTGTCACCCAAATCTTCATTGAAGCCTTGATAGGGGAAGGTACGACCTTTACAGAACCAGATGGGGTTGAAGGAGAGGGAATCCCTCCCTAACAAAGGCTGGCCTCAGGTATGAATATTGGACACTCAAAATAACTCCTCAGAAAACTCCTGGACCTTTGGAAAATACATACGAAAAACTGCCCTGCTGCCAGAGGACTGCCCTGCTGGTAGAGGACTGCCTTGCCATTCAATAAGAAAGACTGGACCTGCTGAACTTCATGCAAGGCTAACCTGACTGACTAGGAGTCTGATGGCTGACCTACTCTTTGATCTACATGGATTTAACAAGCTCCAGAGGCCTCACTGAACCCGCTGACCTGCTGCAACTGTATCTGGCTGGACCAGCAATTGGACCTGCATGAGCCTTTCTGGATCTCCAAGAGGTGCCCCAGGTGTTGTCCCCTTTGCTGTCATCAGTCTGGGCTCCACCCAAGAAGAAAAAGCAAACTCCTGAAATTAGGCTGTTATGAACATGCCCCTTCACACTGAGACTCTGATCTTGGTGACGATGGCCATTGCTAAGCTCTAGAGAAGACCAGCTCTTCACGCTACAATGACTGCCAGTGATGACCGCACTTCACACTACAGCAATGGCAGCCTGCGGTGACCACCAAAGTGAAGCTCCAGCAACTACTGTCTGTGATGCCTTACTGGCTCTTTGCACCACAGCAGTGACAGCCTGAGCTGCCCAGCCAGCTCTTCGCACTGCAGTGATGATCATCTGCAATGCTTTACCTACTCCTCGCCGCCTCCGACACTGCGAATGGAGACTTTGAGAAGAAGAGTCTTTCAGCATGACTAACCTTGACCCTGTAACTGACCCATACTATATCATTGATGGCAGAACTTGTGTCTTTCCGAGGTCTAGCATGACCATATTATTGTGAGAGGTGCTTTGTGCTCTTAGGCTCTAGTTACCTACATTTTCAAAATTAAGGCCCTCATTTTAACATTGGCAGTAAATTCCGCTTACTGCTACGGTGATGGCCGCCAACATACCGCCGCAGTGGTGAATATCTGTTCCCCATATTATGACACACACACCAATCTGACAGAATACTGCCACATACACAAATCAGCCAGCCCAAAGGTCAGTGCTAAAGTGTCTGTACCAACACCTATACTGTTACGCCAACAAAACAACGCCCACCACATCATGACCCACAAATCACCACAGCAGACCATTGGCTTTAATACTGCCGCACCCAGAATGGACACTCACATACAAAACAACACTGCATTGGCCAATACTAAAAACACACAACTGACACTCATACACACACCACACCCACCCACCCACAGCACCATAAAACACACACCCACATTACCCACAACCCTTTACGAACAACAATTACTGCCAGGAGATTGGCACAAACAGCACAGAGACAACTAGACAGACACACCACATACACCCATACATCCCTCACGCACCCACATCACCCACATCACACACCCCACCACATTACTCAACACACTCTCACCAACACACACCACACCACACCAATGTCCTCACTAAGGCACCCCCATTTCACTGATGAGGAGGTATGGGTCATGGTGGAGGAAACAGTCATGGTAGAGCCACAGCTGTTTGGAGCACAGATACAGCAAATATCCATTGCCAGGAAGATGGAGCTATGGCGGAGAATAATGGACAGGGTGAGTGAGCAAGGGACGGCATCAGGAAGAGGTGGAATGACCTACGGGTAAGGAACGTTCCATGGCAGCAAGGCACCAGCTAGCCATACAGAGGACTTGCAGTGGACCCCCACCTCCTCTCCCACAGCTCACAGCATGGGAGGAGCAAGTCTTGGCATTACTGCATCCTGAGGGACCCTCTGGAGGAGCCAGAGGACTGGACACTGGTGAGTCAACATTTACTACTTATCACCCCCCATTCCTGAATGCCATCACACCCTCACCCTCACTCCCATCACTCCATCCCACACACTGCACCTACACATATGACTAACCGTAATGCCAAATCCCGCATGCCATACCAGTGCATGGACAGTCCTCCTAGCCCTGCATGGACACCCATCACTAAAGCATGCACAGCATAGGGAAACTAACAATCCCACAATACTTCACCATACACAAACAAATGTGGTAGGGAAACAGCAATGATAGAGGGAAAGCCAGGGATGTACAATATGTCACTGACATGAAGCATAATACATCACTTACATTCCCAGAGGTGCCCCAGACAATCCCAGCAGAGAGGAGGTGCCACGACTATCCAGCCCACCAACAGAAGATGCCCCCAGTGATGACAGTAACTCTGGACTTCAGGATCTGGACCAACAACCTGGCCCATCAGGGACCACTGGACAGTCAGTCACACCAGCCCACTCACAGTCCACCACAGAGCCTCCCCCATCAGTATCCAACACCACAGCAGCCACCCAGCGTACCCACACCTCTGTCCCCGGGACATGTCAATCAGCAGTGTGCCCACCTGTATAGTAGACCCCAGTCTACACTTTGCCCCAAAGACAATCAGGGACCTGGGGTCAGTGGCAGTGAGCACACCATTTAGGGGACAGGGGCACAGGCCAACAGGGACACTGGGAGGACCGCTGTGATCCCCGGTGAGGACAGGCCCAGGGAACCGACTCTCCAGGAGGCACTCACTAAGATCCTGGGAGCCTACCAACATTCCTAGGACACGATGGGCCAGATCTTTGACAACGTGCAGGAGAACAGGCGGCTGCAGGAGGAACAGTATCAGGTGATCAGGGAGAAATTGCAGGCCATCAACACCACCTTGATGTCCATAGCAGGGGTGCTGGCAGACATGGACAACATCATGAGCGAAGCAACAGAACAGCAGCAGGTCCCTACCACTAGCCAGTCCATTGACCAGCCCTCCAGTTCCGCTGCAGCTAGTGGACAGGAGGCTCTGCCACAGGACATACAGGTCACCAGCACCCCTCCCCCTGCAGAAGGTGAACCAGCCTGCAAACATTCCCTGTGACCCAGACAGAAGCCAGAGACACTTGCCAAGACCACCGCCAGGAAATGAGACTGATTGTCCCCCTTGTGTCCCACACTGTCACCTTGTCCACTTTGAACTGCCTTCGCTCCCCTTCCAATTGCCCCTTGGACACTGGACCTGTGCTACAAACAGACTTGAACAATACCCTGGACTTTCCTCCACCATCACCCCATTGCACTTTCCCTTAATTTCATAGCACAACATTAAACACCCTTAAACACAACTTGACTACTAGTATTTTATGTGTTGAAAAAGTGCATTTATGGAAACAGTCACATCTAGTGCAAATGATCTGAACACTGTGATAGCATACAATTAATGACCTGTAGCTGTTTTTAGTCATCACACCAGTACACAGTTATCTCACCAACATCTGTAAAATGACAAACCATAGGTGACAGTAAGTTGAGATGCAAATGAAGTAAATGCCATCATGCCACAGCCACACAGAAAACATCAATAGTCAGAGGAACAATCAGTTGCACTGTCTCACCTGAGTGTCATTGGAAGTATTGACGTGTAACTGATGTTCGGTTATCCTCATCCTCTGCTTCCTCATCCTCACTGTCCTCAGTGTCCACTGCTGCCACAGGGGCATCTCCAGTCTCCTCCACCTGCAGAAAAGGTACATGGAGTCTGAGGGCCAGGTTGTGCCAAATGCAGAATGCCACTGCTATCTGGCAGACCTTCCCGGGTGAGTAGCACAGGGATCCACCAGTCAGATGGAGGCACCTGAATCTGGCCTTCAGGAGCCCGAAGGTCCTCTCGATGATCCTTCTGGTTTGTCCATGTGCCTCATTATAACGTTCCTCAACCCCTGTCCTGGCATTCCTCATAGGGGTCAACAGCCATGATAGGTTTGGGTATCCAGAGTCAACTGCAAGTACTGAGGGACAACAATTAGTCTCACACAATGCAATGGGGATGCCACTTGAAGGCATACACTAACATACAGTGGGTGGGGACCATGGCTCACCTATTAGCCACACCCTGTGCCTCTGTAGTTGAGCCATCACATTTGGGATGCTGCTATTCCTCAAGACAAACGCATCATGTACGGACCCAGGATACTTGGCAGTGACGTGGGAGATCTACTGGTCCGCCAGGCACACCATTTGCACATTCAGTGAGTGGAAACTCTTACGATTCCTGAACACCTGTTCATTCTGGCGGGGGAGGATTAACACAATATGTGTCGCGTCAGTTGCCCCAACAATATTGGGCATATGTCCCATTGCATAGAATCTGGCCTTAACAGTGTCCAGATCTTCCACCTGGGGGAAAGCTGTGTAGCTGCATGTGTTTCACTAGGGAAGACAAAACTCTTGCCAGCACAATTGAAAACATTGGCTGTGACTTTGCTGCTGCCAAGCCTACTGTCACTTGGAAAGAACCAGTTTCCAGGAAATGGAGCACTGATAGCACGTGCACAAGAGAGGGTATCCCAGTCAGTTGACGGATAGCAGATATCAGGTCATGCTCCAATTGGGCACACAGCACTGTGATTGTGGCCGTGTCCAGTCAATAGGTCAGTATAATGTTCCTGTCCTCCAGTGTAGCCAAGTCCACAAGGGGTCTGTATACGGGGGGTTGTCTCCTCTTCCTATTCATCCACAGCGGTAGGTATCTAAGGGACACAAGAGTGAGCAAGCTGTCACAATTTGAACAATGGAAACACCACCTCAGTGTACATAGTGCATTTATGTGATGGGACAATGGGAATGGGGAGGTATGTGATAATCTAGGCTGTGACGTAGTTAAGGTTGATATGATCATTGTTCACCACTATGAAATGGCGACCGCCTGTCCTGTATGTAGGGACAGGTAAAAGTGAGGTAACTCCGCCAACGCAGGGCGTCGTGGTGGAAGGCGGTCTTGCACCGCCGTGCAATCCCTCATTGGATATTATGGGGATCTATGGAGTACAGTGGCCATTGGGGATCAGCGCCGGCGGTGACAGTGTACACCGCTGCAGACGTGACCACCATTTTACATCTGATTCCTCACTTGTTTCCTGACTTTCATGAGGAGAACACCTACACTGCGTGTGCTGCTGTGACCTGTGTCTGGAATCTACCATGGCCCATGTGACCGGGGAAAGGGCCCCTGCCTTCACTGTGGAGGAGTTGAAGCGATTGGTGGATGGGGCCCTACCCCAGTACAGACTGCTGTATGGGCCTCCAGACTAACAGGTGATACGATGCATGTGTGAAGTAGACATGGAGATGTGTGTGCAATATCCTGTAACCGGGGGGGATGTCTTGTGGTGGTGTACATGGTGGCTGCCGGACAATGTGTGTGCCAGTGTTGATAGAAATAGGATTGGTATTGGTGGGCGATATGTGTGACAGGCTGAATTGTATGTGTAATGGTGTCCTCCTGTCTGGATTACCTCTGCAGTTCAGCGCCCATCAAAAGAAGGGATTATGGCGTGCCATCACCAAGGACTTGCGGACCCTGGGGGTCATTGGCATGCAGAGCACCCACTGTCAGAAATGGTGGGAGGACCTGAGACGCTGGGCATGGAAGACCGCGGAGGCCCAGCTGGGGATGGCCTCCCAACAAGGAAGGAGTGCCATTTGGAACCTGACCCCCACTGATGTCCTGCATACTGGTAGTGGCCTACCCAGAGCTGGATGGGTGCTTGGGGGCTTCACAGCAGCAACAAGGGGGTGAGTACAGTGGGCATTACTACAATAATGGCATGGGATCCGTGTGGTGGATGTGAGTTAGTCGGTGCCCCTTAAAGCCAGGTCAGACATTGCAACGTTATCCAGCTCAAGGTTAATGGGTGTATGGAAAATGCAGGTAACCTAGCTTGTCAGCAATCCATTTCAGTGAGGGCTTTGTGGGTCCCAGGAGGGGTGCAGTTGGCAGTGTGTGGCCTTCATCTTGCCGTGGCATCTAGCCAAATCACTGGCAGTGCAATGCATAGACCTCAATCCTGATCCCTGTGTGTGATGGTGCTGTGTATGCCAACTGTGGTGTTGGTGCAGTAATTGACCCAGTGTTTCCTTTCTCTCTATCCCTCCATTTTTTCTTCTGTCATCCTGTCCATGTGTGCATTTGCATCATCTGGCAGAGGAGCAGGGGCACCGGCGACAGAGAGAGCTGCATGCCACAGGACCCTGGAAGCAGAGTCCACCGATGGACTCCGATGGAAGCTCCCTGGTGGTGGGAGTGACCACCCCAGCTTCAGGTACAGCCGCCACCTCCCATACCAGCACCGCCTTCCCAGTAGCCCCACCGCGAGTTGCCCGTGCCCACTCACACAGAAGGGTGGGCATCTCCTTCACCCCAAGCACCTCAGGCCCTGCCCCAGTGAGCCCTGCTGCCCTGAGTGAAGAGGATATTGCCCTCCTGAGATCCATCTCTGTAGAGCAGTCAACCATTGTGAATGCCATTCAGGGGCTGGCATCCCGCATGCAGCAATGCAATGCATTCCTGGAGGTGGATTGGTAGCCCAACAGAGATCAATCCAGGCTCTGGCCTCCTCTCTGATGGCAGCCTTTGTCCCTGTTCCTACCGTCCCCCTTCCAACTAAAACTTCCCAGTCCCATTCTCCTCAACCCCAAACCATCCCATGCACACATACAGATGAGCATGCACACAAGACAACACACAAGAGTGGCACAGTCAAACACAGGCACCACACTTCATCCCACAAACACTCACACAAACACCAGACAGTTGCAGACACAACCACATCCATTGCCTTCACTGTCTCCCCCTCCTCCTCCTCCCTCTCTCTCACAGTCACATCCACACACCTGCATGCACTACATCAACATCCACCACGAGCATCACCACACCAAGCAGCACACACCTCACTAGCAGACACCTCCACTACATCCATCCACACCTCCCCTGTGTCCTCTCCCACCCTGTCTGTCCCCCCTCCTAAAGGACACAAACGCAAGAACTCAGACACCCAAAAGCCATCCACCTCACATCAGCACATGCACCTGCACTCAAGTCCACCAGACATACACCTTAACCTCCACTCCCATCCCTCCTCCCTCATCCCGCCCCACCGCCACTAAGAAGCTTTTCCTTGCCCAACTTGACCTTTTCATTCCCACTCCCCCTTTCTTGCCCAACGATCCAGCCCAGCACCTCAGCCAAACAGTCCACATGGACAGTAAAGGCACCTCCTTGTAGGGATGGCAAGACAGTGAAGTATCCCACTCCACCAGCCACAAAGTTTAAGGATCCCACACCTCCTCCATGAAGGGGATGAAGCCCTCGACTCCTGCCATGAAGGGGAAGGAGCCAGCACCACCAGCCATGAAGGGGAAGAAGCCCTCGATTCCTGCCAGGAACGCTAAGGAGCACGCACATCCTGCCATGAAGGGGAAGAAGCCCTCAACCCCTGCAGGACTGCTAAGGATCTCACACCTCCTGCCATGAAGGGGAAGGTGCCCTTGACTCCAGCAGAGGCTTTCAGGGTGACACCACCACCACCACCACCAGTGGTCACGGGGCCTTCACCACCAGCTGAGGAAGTGAAGCCTACTCCTCCTGCAGAGGCTGCCCAGGAGGCAACTTCACCTGCTGAGACAGTGCAGCTCTCACCTCCAGCTGAGGCTGCCCAGGAGGCACCTTCACCTGGTGACACTGTGCAGCCCTCACCTCCAGATGACACAGTGCAGCCCTCACCACCAGCAGAGGGCATGTAGGCCACCCTCCAGGGACTGCTGTACAAGGGAGCCCCTCCAGAAGCAGTGGGCAAGTCACCCACCTGAAAGACTGTGACCTTGCAATCCCCAGAAATGGAAAATGGCCATGGAGCCCCCTCCAGAAGCAGTGGGCGAGTTCCCCACCTGAGATACTGTGACCTTGCACTCCCCAGCAAAAGACAATGGACATGGAGCCCCCACCAGAAGCAGTGGGTATGTTCCACACCTGAGAGACTGTGACTTTGCACTCCCGAGCAGAGAGAAATGGGCATGGAGCCCCCTCCCGAGCCAGTGGGCATGTTCCCCACCTGAGAGACTGTGACCTTGCACTCACCAGCACAGAGAAATGGGCATGGAGCCCCTTCCAGAAGCAGTGGGCAAGTCACCCACCTGAGAGACTGTGACTTTGCACTCCTGAGCAGAGAGAAATGGGCATGGAGCCCCCTCCAGAACCAGTGGGCATGTTCCCGTATTTGGCTGAGGTGCCCCCCACCCCCAGCCCCTGAGGTGCCTGCCTACTTGCAAACTGATGGCCCTGCAGAGTTCTATCCAGATGATGTCAGGATTTGAGTTGGGCCTTGGACTGTGCCCTTTGGCTATGTGGGCCCTTAGTACTTTGGACTGGGCATTGGCTCTTTGTGTACATTTGTACATATCTGTTTTTCGTACTATTGGTTAATTTGGTAGCTGTTCACAATCCATACATTCTCATTACTGCATTCTTTTTGTCCTTGCATTATTCTGCCGTGTGTCGTGTGCCATTGTTTTTCATCTGCAGCTGGTTGTGTGTATGGTGTGTGTGTCTGGTGTGTGTCGTGCATGTGTGTCACTCTCCTTTTCCTCCCTCCCTCACTTGTGTACGAGGCGGTTGTTGTCTTCGTCAGCGTTGGTGTTCCAGGTGGAGCATGACATAGGTGGGCATGGGGAAGACTTCCAGTTGCGGTTCCATGGCGGCTTTGTCCTTCTCTGTGTCTCCGATGGTCAGTCTTTGGTCTTCTGTGTTGTGTTTCTGCAAGACTTTTGATGGCATTGGTACCGCCCCGGAAATCATGGCGGTTTCCTCTGTCATGATATGGTGTGTGGTACTTTGTCTTCCGCCTATCTGTTTGCTACCGCCGTGGTCAGTGGTGTTAACGCCCTGGCGGTTGGTGTGGTACATTGGCTGTCTATGGGAGTTCTCACTGCCATGGTCACAATTTGGCAGTAATTACTGTCAGCCTGTTGGCGGTAATTACCGCCACTTTATCACTTACCGCCAATGTCATAATGAGGGCCTAAATGTCTCCAGTTCTACCAATAGGATGTATGTCATTCTGTCATTATTTTATTTATTAAAATGTACTCTATCTTTTGAATTGGTTTGGGATTTTTCTTGTGTTGTACTTTCACTTTATTACTGTTTGTGTGCTGCAAAAATACCTTACAGTTTGCCTCTAGGTTTAGCCTCACTGCTTTGGGACAAGGTTAATTTAGTGGCGTTTGTGGTTCACCCAGACAAGGATTGTGGTTGCTGCCTGAGTGGAGCTTCCAACTCCCTCAACCAATAACCCAATTTCTTAGAGGCCCCAACAGCTGCAAAAACTTCCACAAACCTACCAGACACCTCCACTCATTCAGATTGCCATGTGCACTCACTCCCTGCATACACAGAGCCAGATCCAGCAGTTGTGCCTTCTCCTACCTCACTCTAAAGCCTTGAGCGACCTGCCCTGCATATCATAGCTGCCTCCTCAGTTCTTGAATTTTTCAATAAGGTGAGTACCTGGCTCTTCACCTAGTCCCGACCCTGGCTCAGCTACATGGCTCTTGCTTCAGTGCCAGGATACCCTTCAGGGTGAGTTGTGCACTATACAAATTAACATACCATAACATAATATAATATATATAATGTAGCATGATGTGACATGGCATGGCATGGCTTACATGACATGAGATGGCATGACATAACATGTTCTTCTCACCTGAGGATAGTGAAAGAAATTGGGTTATTATTTACTAAGAATGTGAGCCCTTTACGAGTAATAGGTCCTAGAAGTTCTCTTTACTAGTAACCAGTTCCCCCATTGTAGCACTCGACAATCTCAGGAAAGCGATGCAGAGCAACCAAAGGTCTCCTCAGTGGAGGCGCTGTGGGCTTAAGAGCAAATGCTCCTGTTCATCAGCAGCATCTCCGACAGTCAAAGTTTGAATCACCTTGCAGCTTTAGGACTGCAAATGCAAAAAACTTTGGGGCACCCTAGTGGAGGCTATCACACTCCTGACAACTTCAAGAACACTGAGCCACTGATTGGAGGTACCCCTGCTTTTCCTGGGGTACTGCAGAAGTAAAGGTGCTCATTTTATAGCCTGGTCCTGAGAGATTATGTGACTCCTTTGCATTGGGAATGAATATTATATTAGTGGCTTTCGCTACAGCCCAAGAATGTATTTTCATGCCTCTTTTACTTTGCAGCCTCACATTCAGCTTGTTTCCTGGATAAAGATGTTCTGATTCCATTCAGGGCTCTCACATGCAGGATTTTCCATTGGAGGTCACAGGAAGAGCCCCAATGCCCCTGTGGCCTCTGCTGGCTCCCCATGCGCTTACCTGAGCCAGTACTGGAGCCAGCAACACTCTTCTCCACTTCCTCCTTGTGCAGGAGCAAACAGTTCTCTGGCTCCCATCCACAGGCTGGAACAAAGCTCCTGCTGAATGTACACTCTGCCTTCCCCTGCACATACACAGGAGGCAGACAATGCACCAAACTTGGATCTCTGGAGTGTCCCAGGAGGGTGGGGTCTCTGGGACATTATACTTGCATCAAGCCTCAGAGGATGGGTTCCATAATGTCAAGAGTGGCTTGCAAAGGGATTCCGATGCACGCCCTATTCCCTGGGAGCTAAATCAAGGAAAAAGGACTGACCTTGGCCCTCCCCAGTGGTCAATGGCAACAACACAGCAGAGCACAATTCACTCTTTTCCCCACTTGTTCTTCATGGGTAACTGAGCTTTAGATCCCAGTTTCTGTGGCTCTATAGGGCCAATTTGTGTAATTTCAGGTTTGTTTTAATCCTGGTTTTGAGTCACAGCCACTAGAAGAATATTTGACAGGCCTTCTGGAGGACAGGTCTGGAAAGAGAAAAAACAAAATCAGATTTAGATGCCAATCAAGCCCCTCCTTTTATTGATTGGCCTGATTTTGCCACTCCCTTGCCAGATCTGTCTTCTCCCTGGACTTCGGCTGCTCTCTCCTGTTTGGGGGTCTTCCACAGCATTTCCACACCCAGCAAGAATAACACCCTGCCCGGCACACTCCCCAGGTACCACAGGTTTTGAAGGATGTGACATCTTGAAGGCATCTGTGTGTCCTTGGGTAAGTCTATAAAGGTCACAGGGGATCCCCCCAGGGTCCCTCAGAAGATCCATTTTAGGTGGGGATGAAAAAGATCTAGATGCCAGGCATCTCTGGCCAATACTATTGTGCACCATCATCACTTCACACTTGCCCTAAATCTCCTGCACAACATGCTGGAACATTTAAAGATGATGACTTCAAGTGGTCTATGAATAGACCTCCACTGCGAGTCTCAGCTCTTCCCCCAACTGACACAACTGCCTGATTCTTTCCTACCAAAACCTCAAGGGGGAGCACTTCCTATGTTTGGCTCCAGTTGTCTGGCCTTTTTTCCCTGTTTTCCTGGGCTTGGGTTGTCCCAGACCAGATACAGTGTAAGGAGTTAATTGTTAAATGTGACTTTCCTCCCAGCCCTTCATTTACCAGGAACTGGATCAAGCACCTGCTATTGACTCTGATGTGTAGGCATCCTCATAGTGACCACCAGAGTAATTAACCTGGCCCAGTAGGAGGGCAAAGGGCTGGAATTTCTGTGGGGAGGCCATTGATCCTAATAGTGACCAGCAGAGTCATTAACTTGACCCAGTAGGTGGGACAAAGGTCTGGAATCTGATTATGGCTGAGTCAGGGAAACTAGACAAGTCTTAAGAGCTATCAGGAGTGTAGGTATGATGGAAGTGACTGTGGATAAGCACTCAGGATACATGTTTAAACTAAAATTGATGCCTCACTGGAACCTGCGGGACTAAGTGAGGCAAAGTTGTATTTTGGTGCAGACTTCACCTATGTCTAATTCTGTTGAGCACAACAGACTTTCGGTAAGCAAAAGACCTACATCATGAATGTCCACTGACATTATAAGGCCTACTCCAGGTTAGCACCAATCCTTAAAGGGTCCTTTCTGCAGCAGGGTACCTTTGCCAGATACTACCTTGCACAAGACGATAGTTTCAGGTGTGCAGCCCTCACATGTGTTCACACACGCGTTGTCATAAAGAACCTCCTACTCTACCTGTGCAGCAGTGGACCTGTCTTAAAGGATGAACAATGATAATTAACACTCTCAGTCCACTTCCACATAATTTACTGTGCGTGAGACTCAGTGACTGTAGTCCAATAAATGTAAATTACTAAAGTTCAAATGGTGGAATACTCTCTCGCCACGGAGTTATCACTTGACATCTGAACCTGGAGGTTAGAACTGGTGGTCAAATGGTGGAATACTCACTCGCCATGGAGTTATCACTTGAAATCTGAACCTGGAGGTTAGAACTGTGTAGTCATAGGAGGGTCCCTCCCCGGCCATAGCAGAGGCTGCGATATTTTTCTTCGGCCCAAAACTAGACCTACCCATGAGCACCATGGTAGAGGGGGTTGCTTGCAGATCCCACCAGCAGCTGTGAACAGGGCTTGATTCCAGCTTGGTGAAGGCTGAGAGATCTTTTTGGGACAGTTATCTGAGTATGGCTAATTAACACTGGACTGCTCATGATTGGTGCTGTGGCCACAAATGAAAAATCCCAGCAAGCTCACTTTTTTGTAGACTGAAGTATTGCCAACTGGAGATTCTGAGAAAGTGAGCCCCTTGAAGGACTAGTTTTGAGACTATTCTGGGTTCTGGCAAACCCACCAATTGTTGGGGTGATGAAGTAACCTTCTCAGGAGCCTTATATAAAGAAGAGGTGAAATTGATGTTATCTTTGTTCACTTTGCACAGAAAGGTGGATAATATGGAATCCAGTTTCACACATTTAGGGAACCATCCAGAGTGCATATCTGCAAAACTTATCACAGTTGAGACTATGGTGTAGCCTGTGTATATTATAAGTGAGCAGTTGATGGCCTCAGTGACTTATCATAAGGAAAGTTTGGGTCAAGCAGTGAGTTTCTGGTTCTGTTCTGTCACATTCAACTCTTCATTGGAAGACTTGCTAAGCTTGGAAATGCAAAGTGAGCTGTAAATGTAAGAATGATCAGATCAAAAGATTCAGGTGAAGGCAGTGATTTGCAGGCTGCGATTGTGGCTTTCCTGGAGGAAGAAATGAAACCAGATAATGAAAATCGGCTGGTCCATATCATGGGAACTCTTTGACTAATCACAAAAAGGTGGTGTGGCACCGACTATGGGATGAACATTCTGATGGTGATATTGAAGACTGAGGAACACTGGAAACAAGTGTTTTTACATTTAGAATGTTTTATTGGAAATTAAATCAAATGACAAAAAAGGAGTACATTGTAGATACATGTTACAAGTACTTTAGATGCATGAGATAAACAATTAAAAATATGGTCATATTAATCTTCTAGCATATATTAATACATAAATGCATATTACATTGTATATTATATAGAGCTGCGGCAATGTACTATAAATTATATAGCATTTTTTATAAATATTTTTAATAGTAGAGATAATTAGAAAAGAAAGAAAAAGATGAGAAGACAAAAGAAACGAAAAGATAAAATTACTAATTTCTTCAAAATGCAGAAATATACAAACAGAAAGTAATACTTATAGCAACCAAATAATTAGTATTAAGCAACATGGGAGTGAAAGAGTGGTATTAGCACTCAAAAGGGTTGCATTTTGTTTAGATAAGAAAGATGTGAGTGTCAACCATAAAAGACCTCTTTTGATTATTATTTGAGTCGTAATGGCATGAGCTCTATCTAACCTGTGATTATGACAAAGTAGATTTCACCAACCTATGAATGAAATTTTAGTAGTATCGTTTTAAATCAAGGGTATAATTTGTAATGCAATTGCGATAATTAAGTCAACAAACTTGCCAACTATAATGTGAGACTGCCACAGAGAGGAAGAGCCTCCTAAAAAATATGTGTGTTGTGAAAAGGTATTTCTGTAGACAAGATTTTGTTTATTTTATTCCAGATTTGTAACCAAAAGGTTTTAACGCAAGGACATTCAAAAACAATTGTATGAGATCACTATCTCCATGAGGGCAAGCCCAGCATTTGGTATCATTGGACAATTGCAACCAGTGGAGAGATTTGGGGGTAAAAAAAGACTATTGTAAAAATAATATAGTGTTTGAGATGTACTGGCAGAATGGGACGTAGTATGGATCCTAGTCCATTTCCCATTGTAGTTCCACCTGAAATTTAAGGCTGCCAGTAGGGGAATTTGCGAGAGCTTTATCAATAAAGAATGCCTTTACTTGTGAGGGAAAGTCGTAAGAGGGCAAAGAAAATAATGTATTGGAGTATGTGAGTTGGGAAAAAAGTTGATGGAGTATGGCTTTAAGGTGTTGACATTGTGTGGTGCGAGATAACTAATTTTTGTTGAATGTCCTGGAATTGGAAAAAGTCACCATCTGTGGACCCACGAGTATTACTCATTTGTCTATCCATTCTTTCAATAAGAGGACTCTGTTATTCAATTTTATACGTTTATTGTACAAATGGGAGTATGCTAAAGAATGTCTGTGAAAGGAGTTTGGAGATTGTGTGGTTTAAACTATGTCATGCAATAAAAAAGGTGAAATTTGTGAATGTTCCAGGTGGCCCCACAGGGTTGGTTGATTGCAATTGGTGGGAGAGGGAGGAATCATTCCACCTTTAGGAGTAAAGATGGAATGATATTTCTTAAAATTTGAAAAGTTAATCCCTCCATTATCTCTGGATTGTTGAAGTTTGGCTAAAGAGATACGTGATTTACATTTACTCCATAAAAACCGTGTGCACAAGTTATTAATAGATTTGAAAAAAGCAAGAGGGAATGTAATTGGGAGCATTCACAAATAGAAATTTATGATGGGCGACACCATCATTTTGACTGTGGCAATTCTTCCCCACCATGAAAGGTGTAAAGGAGACCAAGTATCAAACATATAAGAGAGTTTAGATTTTACCTAATTAAGATTTGTTTTAATGGTATCCTTGATAGAGTTGGAGTAAAAATACCTAGGGCCCGATTCATAAAGGTAAACTTAGATACGAGTAGAATCTTAACGTCTGCACTCGGGACGGTGATCTGCTTGAGTGCGGACCTAAAGATACTACTTGTAAACTGCCTTTGTGAATTCCCACAGTTGTAAAATTAGACGTTTGGTCTAAGTTCAGACTAAAGGCCTAAGTTTACCTTTGGGAATCGGGGGTCCTAGACTTTTAATGCTTTTGGAATTCCAGGTGAAGCCAGTGTCCTTAAATAACTCCTAAAAACAATATTTGTTCAAGGGCATAACTTCTGATTTGTCTATATTGAGTTTATATCCTGATACCATTAAATATTCACTTAATAGATGAAGGTATTTGAGAGTTGTATTTTGAGGGTCTGAAACCAAGAGCAAAATCTCATCTGTGTATACTGTGAATTTATCTCTGTGACTTTCTGAAGTCAGAAAACAAAAGTGTTCTATGAATTTTTCCAAGAATGGTTCTAAATATAGTATAAATAGAAGGGAGAGATAAAGGGCAACCTTGCCTAGTACCTCTGTGCAAAGGAAAGTACTATGACTGCTTGCCATTAACTGAAATGGAGGTAGAGGGAGCAGAGTTTAATAAACAAATGTACTTGAGAATATGAGGAGTAAATCTGTGCCATTTCAATGCTCCGAACATGATAATCCAATTAACACGGCCAAAGGCTTTTTCAGCATCTAAAGTTATAGTTGCTACACGGGTAGTGGATTTAGAAGTCTTGTGTATGATATCAAGAAATGTTCTAGAATTATCAGAGATATATCTTTGCCTCACAAAACCTGATTGTTGATTACCGATTAGGTCAGGTATGACTTGATTAAGACGTATAGCAAGTACTTTTGCAAAAATCTTGCAGCCTGTATTCATGAGGTAAATAGGTCAAAAGTTACTACACATGGATATATCCTTGTCTTTCTTTGGAAGTAAGAATAACATAGCTCGGAAAAAGTACCCAACGCTTCACATTTGGCTAAACAAATTGAATGAAAAAGTAATAATTTTGGGATTAATACATGTGCAAATGTTGAATAAAACTCTACTGAAAAGCCATCAGGACCAGAAGCCTTATCTTTGGGAAGATTGGAGATGGCCGTCTTGATTTCCATTTCAGAGATTGTGGTATCCACAAAAAGAGAGATCTACAGTTTGCTCATCTGATTTAGGGATACAGTGAAAAAAAAATCTATATTTTCCGCATATGGAGAAGTCTCCGGGGTATGTAATTTAGTATAATAGTCTATGAAACACTCCAATATTTTTGAATCACTAGTGTGCTTGGTCACATGTTATCAGTAATAACAGTAATCTTAGACTTTTGCTTCTTTATTTTCAAGTAGTTTGCCAATAGTCTGTCAACTTTGTTTCTGCCTCCATAAACGTTTTTTTTAACTTTGAGACGAGTCCCACGTGCACTATCCCGGGATTATTTATTATATTGTAATTAAGCCTGAATTAGTCTGGATAGGGTATTATTTTTAGAGGATGAAAAGTATTCATGTTCTAGAATTTTGACCAGTTTGAGGAGCTGTGAGGAGTCTTTCTGGACTTTTTTTATTTTTGATTGTGACATAGTCAATGATAAAGCCCTTATCTGCAGCTTTAAAGGCATCCCATATAAAATCCATCTGTGTATCTGAAGGTAAATTATTAGAAAATAATTCATTAATAGAAATTGTAAATTGTTCAACAAGTAATTTGTCATATATTGGAGCATTCTTGAATCTCCATCTCCTAGAGGAATGTCTAAATCCACCATAACAGGTGCATGGTCAGAAATATCAATCAATCAATCAATCAAAGGCATTTGTATAGCGCACTGCTCACCCGGAGGGTCTCAAGGCGCTGGGGGGGGGAACGCTACTGCTCGAACAGCCAGGTCTTGAGTTGCTTCCTGAAGGCGAGATGGTCTTGCGTTGTCCGGAGGTGGATGGGGAGGGAGTTCCATGTCTTGGCTGCCAGGTAGGAGAAGGATCTTCCTCCGGCGGTGGCTCTGCGGATGCGGGGGACGGTGGCAAGAGCGAGGCTGGCGGAGCGGAGCTGGCGGGTGGGCTTGTGGAAGGTCAGGCGGCTGTTGAGGAACTTGGGGCCCAGGTCGTGGAGGGCCTTGTGTGCGTGGGTGAGGCGTCGGAACGTGATTCTTTTGTTGACGGGGAGCCAGTGCAGGTCTCTCAGGTGTTCGGAGATGTGGCTGTGTCGGGGGATGTCCAGGATGAGTCGTGCTGAGGCGTTCTGGATCCGTTGGAGTTTCTTCTGGAGTTTGGCGGCGGTGCCGGCGTAGAGGGCGTTCCCGTAGTCCAGCCGACTGGTGACGAGGGCCTGGGTGACCGTCTTCCTGGTCTCGGTGGGGATCCACCGGAAGATCTTTCGAAGCATGCGCAGGGTGTTGAAGCATGAAGATGAGACGGCGTTGACTTGTCTGGTCATCGAGAGGGAGGAGTCCAGGATGAAGCCTAGGTTGCGAGCGTGGTCCGTTGGCTTGGGGGTGGCTCCCAGGGCGGGGGGCCACCAGGAGTCGTCCCAGGTGGATGGTGATGATCCCAGGATGAGGACCTCCGTCTTGTCTGAGTTCAGTTTCAGGCGGCTGTTCTTCATCCATTCGGCGACGTCTTTCATCCCTTCGTGTAGGCTGGCTCTGGTGGTGTCCGGGTCGCTGGTGAGGGAGAGGATCAGCTGGGTGTCGTCGGCGTAGGTGATGATCTTGAGGTTGTGTTGACGTGCGATGGTTGCGAGGGGGCTCATATAGACGTTGAAGAGGGTGGGGCTGAGCGATGACCCTTGTGGAACTCCGCAGATGACTTCGGTGGCCGCTGACCGGAACGGGGGGAGGCGGACTCTCTGGGTTCTTCCGGCGAGGAATGAGGTGATCCACTCCAGGGCCTATAATAAGGATAGATCCTATCTCTGTGTGCAGAATAGACTGGAGAACAGTCTGTGTGAGAAATAAGTAATCTAATCTGGAATATGAGTGGAGGACAGTGGAATAAAAAGTATATTCCAAAAAATTAGGATGTGAAATTCTCCAGGCATCTACCAAACCCCTGGAGTTTATTGATTTTTGGAAAGCTTTCTGCATACTATTTGGAATGTATCTGGTCTGAGAACGACGATCTAAAAAAGGATCCATTAATAGATTATAATCACCTCCTACTATGAGGTTGTCAAATGGGTACAGTTATAGTGTAGAGGAGACATGCTTCCAAAATTGTGGGTCTATTCCTGTAGGGCCATAAACACTGCAAATAGAGAGCTGGGTATGTTAATGTTTATGGTCTATATAATCCATCTACCTTCATTTGTAATCTGAATATGTAAGAATTTATGAAACAAAATCAATACACCATTTTTGTTATGAACCGCAGGAGAACAACAAATGACCTACCCAATGATGACACATTTGTGAGATTTATTTTGATGCAAATGTGGCGTTAAGGTGGAATTTCCCATGCAGCATATTTACAAAGTGGTACAATGCTTTGCCTTACACCACTTTGTAAATCCTTGCGCCACATTATGCCTGCACCAGGCATAATGTATGCAAGGGGGTCATTAGTGGGGCTGAAAAAATGAAGCAAGGAAATCTAAGGGATTTCCTCGAGACATTTTGTTCGGCACTCAGAGCAGGCATTAAAAGGAGACATACCATTATTTGAAATGGTCCCCTATGTACTCTGCAGGAGTAGCACCAACGTTTTGGAGCTACTCCTGCAGAGTACATCAATAGCGTCACAAAAAATGACCTGCAAAATTTGGTGAGATGGGTAACCATCCTCTCTTTTTAACTGGATTATGTATTCCTTTCAGATTCCAAGAAACAACATGTAAACTATTCATTTGAGATGTGTAGGGAACAAATAGACAATAGGAAACATATAGCACCTATGCTGTAAACAATATAAAAGTTAAGGGAATTATTGAGATGAAGAGTGGTGAATCTATAATGAGAGAAGGTTGCTATTGATGGATAAACTGCATTATATTATAGAAAAGAACAGGAAAAACAAGGAAATAAGTAGAAAAAAAGAGTAATCATACACAGGAGAGGTGAGTACCGGGATAGAAGGAAGAAGAGGATGGTAAAAAAGAAAGCCAAATGACTTTAGTTATGAGTAGAAATTAAGACATAGGTAATACTTATAAAGGAGGGTGTGGAGCGAGAAGTAGTGACCAAGCAGAACTGTATCTCTGAGGACAAATAGGTAAAACTAAACTTAAGGGAGAAAGCACAATGGAAAATGAATATGAACGACCATAAACTTGACGTCTCGCATCCGCTGACTATATACTCCTCGGGGGCTTAAATTTCCACTTCAAGAACATCAACGACAACAACACCGCCACCCTGCTTGACAACCTCTCCAACCTCGGCCCAAACAGCTTGTTACGACACTGACCCACTCCGCAGGACACACACTTGACCCTATTTTGTCCACCAGCAATCACGTCTACTTCAGCCACACCACCAAACTCCACTGGACAGATCACTGCTGCATCCACTTCTCCTTCAAGAAACCCACAACACACCACCACCCACAACGGATCCCCCACTGCAGTTGGAATAAGGTCACCAAAGACCAACTTATCGTGACCCTCTCCTGGATCCCACCCATTGACACCACCAACACTGATGCAGCTGCCCGCAACTTCAGGCAATGGGTCGACACCTGTGCCACTACTCTTGCCCCAATCAAGAATCCCTCCAACAGATGCACCGACAGAACAGAAAGGCCTTCTGGTTTGCCGCCGACCTCCATGAATCTAAACAAACCTGACGAAGACCCGAAAGAAAGTGGCGCCAAGATCAGACTCTGTACAACCACACAGCCTTCAAAAACGCCATCCGCAGATGCCACCAACTCATCCAAGCCGCCAAGAGAACCGCCTTGAAAGACTGTATTAAAAATGCACACCGCCACAAGTAGCTCTTCAACGTTGTGAAGGAACTCTCCAACCCCAGCTCCAATGCCAATGACATCCCGCCATCCCAAGACCTCTGCGACTCCTTAGCCTCCTACTTCCACAGCAAGATTGCAGACATCCACAACAGCTTCAGCATCCAGACCCCCCCGACAACCACCAACACCACAGATTCACTTCCAACCCACCTCCTGCTCTCCTAGACCCCCGTCAACGACAACAACACCATCGGAATCATGAACACATCCACTCCGGCACTCCATCTGACCCCTGCACTCACCAACTCCTCAACAAAGCAAGCTCCGTCATCGCACCCCAACTATAGAAGATCATCAACAGCTTCTTTGAGTCCACCACCTTCCCGGAGAGGTGGAAACACGCCAAGATCAATGTCCTCCTCAAAAAAAACAAGGCAGACCCAAAGGACCTCAAGAATGTCTGGCCTATCTCCCTGCTCCCTTTCCCAGCAAAAGTCATTGAGAAGGCTGGCAACAGACAACTAACCCGCTTCCTCAAGGAGAACTGCACCCTTGACCCTTCCCAATCTGGATTCCACAGCAGCCACAGTACCGAAACTGCCCTCATTGCCGCCACTGATGGCATCAAAACCAAACTGTAGGAGGCTGGCCTAGCTTATAGTGGTTACCTGATGGTATTTACACCTTGTGCCAGATCCAGTTGTCCCTTATTAATAGATTAGTAGTTTTCTAGCAACTTAGGCTGATAGAGGTAGCTATAGCAGAGAAGCTTAGGCTGAACTAGGAGACATGCAAAGCTCCTACTATACCACTTATATCATATACTATATCACAAGAAACACAATACTCAGAGTTACTAAAAATAAAGGTAATTTATTTTAGTGACAATGTGCCAAAAATATCTCAGAGGAAGTAAGTAAGTAAAATACACAAAATATACACACAAACCAAAATCAGGTAAGTAAACAGTTAGAAAAGTAGTGCAAACACTGTAGAATACAATAGGATGCTATAGGCCTAGGGGCAACACAAACGATATACTAAGAAAGTGGAATGCAAACCACTTAGGGACCCCTGGCCTAGTGTAGTGTATAGAAGGTCGCTGGGAGTGGAAGAAAACAGTAAGGGTGTCCAAGATACCCCACCCCAAGACCATGAAAAGTAGGAGTAAAGTGATACTACTTTCCCAGAAACACACTAAACTCGTGATAGGAGATTCTGCAAAGACCACAACAGACTGAAAAGCACTGAAGATGGATTCCTGGACCTGAGGACCTGCAAGGGAAGGGGACCAAGTCCAAGAGTCACGAAAGTGTCCAGGGGGGCAGGAGCCCACTAAACCCTGGATAAAGGTGCAAAATGGCTGCCTCCGGGTGGAAGAAGCTGAAGATTCTACAACAACGAAAGGTGCTAGGAACTTTTCCTTTGTGCAGAAGATGTCTAACGGAGAGCTGGAGGATGCAGCATTATTTCTATGGAGAAAGACTGCAAACAAGCCTTGCTAGCTGCAAAGGTTGCACTTGAAGAAAAAGGGTGCTACCCAGGCCCAGGAAGGACCAGGAGGTCGCCACTTGGAAGAGAAGACAGAGGGGGCCCTCACCAATCCAGAGAGCCCATGCACAAGAAGGCAGCACCTACAGAAGTACTTGAGCACGGGTTCAAGAAAACTGAGCATGGCGGTCATCTCAACACTACAATAGAGGGTCCCACAAAGCTGGTGGTCAACTCAGTGAATTGAGCAATGCAGGACGGAGTGCTGGGGACCTGGGCTATGCTGTGCATGAAGGATTTCTTACAAAAGCGCACAGAAGCCCTAGCAGCTGCAGTTCACACAGTACACAGGATTACTGTCTGGCAAGGGGAAGCAAGGACTTACCTCCTCCAAATTTGGACAGTTGGACCACTGAACAGTCGGGTCACTTGGTCAGGATGAGAAGGGGCCCAGAGTACCGCTGATGCTGAAGTTTGGTGCCTGCAGGAGCAGGGGGAAGATTCCATCGACCCACAGGAGATTTCTTCTTGGCTTCCAGTGCAGGGTGAAGGCAGACAGCCCCCAGATCATGCTCCACCAGGAAACAGTTGAGAAAGCCAGCAGGATTAGGCGCTACAATGTTGCTGGTAGTCTTCTTGCTACTTTGTTGCAGTTTTGCAGGCGTCCTGGAGCAGTCAGCGGACGATCCTTGGCAGAAGTCAAAGAGGGAGATCCAGAGGACCTCTGGTGAATTCTTGCAAGTCGTTATCTGAGGAAAAGCCCACAGGAAAGACCCTAAATAGCCCTCAGAGGAGGATTGGCCACCTAACGAGGTAAGCACCTATCAGGAGGGGTCTCTGACGTCACCTGCTGGCACTGGCCACTCAGAGGCCTCCATTGTGCCCTCACACCTATGGATTAAAGATGGCAGGGGTCTGGGACACACTGGAGGAGCTCTGGGCACCACCCCTGGGGATAAACTGTGGCCCTTATCCTCGTGGACCTCTCTGCTGCATTCAACACAGTCTGCCACCACACCCTGCGCTCACGCCTCAGCAATGCAGGAATCTGAGACAGAGCCCTGGACTGGGTCACCTCCTATCTCACCGGCAGAACCCAGAGAGTCCGCCTCCCCCCTTTCCGCTCAGAGGCCACTGAATTCATCTGTGGCATACCCCAGGGTTCGGCCCTCAGCCCGACCCTCTTCAACATCTACATAGCCCCGCTCGCTAACATCATCCAATCCCACAACCTCAACATCATCTCATACACTGACAACACCCAACTGATCCTCTCCCTCACCAAGGACTCGGCCAAGACCAACCTCCATGGAGGAATGAAGGCCCAAGCCGAATGGATGAAGAGTAGCTGCCTCAAACTCAATTCCGACAAGACGGAAGTCCTCATCTTCGGCTCCACCCTCTCTGCATGGGATGACTCCTGGTGGCCTGCCACTCTCGGAGCCGCTTCGACTCCCACCGACCACACACGCAACCTAGGATTCATCTTGGACTCCTCATTATCCATTACCCAGCAAGTCAATGCCATCTCCTCCTCCTGCTCCAACACCCTCCGCATGCTCCGAAAGATTTGCAAATGGATACCCACCGAAACCAGAAGGACAGCCACCCAAGCCCTCATAATTAGCAGACTGGATTACGGCAATGCCCTCTATGTAGGAACCACGGCCAAACTACAGAAGAGGCTGCAACGCATCCAGAACGCCTCCGCACGCCTCATCCTGGACATCACCCGCTACTGCCATAACACAGACCACCTAAGAAACCTTCGACTCCCACCGACCACACACGCAACCTAGGATTCATCTTGGACTCCTCATTATCCATTACCCAGCAAGTCAATGCCATCTCCTCCTCCTGCTCCAACACCCTCCGCATGCTCCGAAAGATTTGCAAATGGATACCCACCGAAACCAGAAGGACAGCCACCCAAGCCCTCATAATTAGCAGACTGGATTACGGCAATGCCCTCTATGTAGGAACCACGGCCAAACTACAGAAGAGGCTGCAACGCATCCAGAACGCCTCCGCACGCCTCATCCTGGACATCACCCGCTACTGCCATAACACAGACCACCTAAGAAACCTGCACTGGCTCCCAATCAACAAGAGAATCACCTTCAAACTCCTCTCCCATGCTCACAAAGCATTGCACAACACCGGACCAGAATACCTCAACAGACGGCTTTCCTTCTACACCCCGACCAGGCAAATCCGCTCTGCCTACCTCGCCCTCGCAACCGTCCCATGCGCCTGCAGAACTACAACCGGCAGTAGATCATCCTCGCACCTCACCGCCAAAACGTGGAACACTCTTCAGACCCACCTGTGCCAGACCAAAGACCTCCTTACCTTCAGTAAACTTCTCAACTGCTGTTCGAGCAGTAGCAGCACCTCCCCCCTTTCCCTCCTCCTCCTCATCACCTTGAGACCCTTACATGTGAGTAGTGCGCTTTACAAATTCCTCATTGATTGATTGATTGACAGTTAACAATTGCACTTACCAACAATGAAATGGTAACAGAACGTGAACATGAGAAGACACAACACCAGGCTCCAGTATGTCAAAGAAAGAACGAGGCCTGCAAAAGACAAAAAAAGGTGAATTTTGGAAATATGTGTTTTAAGGAATTTTATCAAATCTTGCCCTACAGCACCTTCTGGAATGATGTAAGTGTGAAGGTTGTTTCACCTATTACAATTTTCTAAGTCTTAAAGTTGTTTTCTGAACAGACTGACTTCGTTATTCAAATGATCAACGTTAGCTATAACATCCTGAGCATCACTGAGATGTTGTTCCACTTCAGTAAGTCTAGAGTTAAGGTTAAACCATTTCTCTTCAATTCTTTGCAGGGTCGCATTTGTCTCTACCACAAATGGTTTCATTAGCTCAAGTTCATCCATTATATCTTCTTATGTTAAAGGCAAAGGTGATTTATTGGGGTAAACTAGGTCTTTCTTGACTCTTTCGTTAGCGTTTCCGTCCAATTCTTTGCAGCCATTAGTGTTGGAAACAGATGAAGCATGGCTTTTGAAGATCATAAGGCATCCATTTTGAATACCAAATGTCTGGAGTGGCCCCATCAAGGACTTGACAAAAAAGTCAATAAAAGTATTCAGGAAATGCAGAGGGTTAAAGAAACTTCCCATTTTTAAAATGAATAGTACATTTAATGGTGAAGAATTAAATGCCAAAATTGAAGACATTTATGGTGAAAGGCCAAGAATAAAAGCGCTATAATAGAATTGTTGAGGCAATGAGGTGAAGCATCTCAAACATATGTGTTATCTTCATAGAGAAGCCACATGAGGTGCATAAGCATAAACAACTTCTATAATATAAAAAACAGCACTTGAAATGTAAGAGACCCAAATCCCGGCAATCGTTTTTCACATGTTTATGAGGGCAAAATTTGTTTCCTGAACACATACAATAGCAGCTGCAAAGAAGCTGTGATGGGAGAAGCGGGCTTAGAGTTGAAAAAAAATAACTTTATACAACTAAAAATATGTTTGTAAACTCACGATGCCGCTCCCTGATATTTCTGATGCCATTATGCATGGTCGGAAGATGGGTGCTGATTAATTAAAGTATTTCTCCAGCATGAAGTTTTCCTCTGTGCGTCGGAGGGTTGTTAGTTGGCAGCCATCTTGAAATTCTCCAGTGCTCCATCCGGTAATAAGTCGTGAGATAGGCTTTGATGAAAAGGGCATTTCATGCTTTAGCTATCATGTCTGTTTTTCCTGATGTTAGTCCTGTCACTGTTTACAAATAGAAACATTTTCAGGATGTGCATAGGATATTAGAAAGTTATAGCGTACAAGCAGATGTTATTTTTCTTGCCAGGCAGAAAATGGTTGTCAGTGTCAGAGATTGAATGTAGATGAGAGCTGACACTATGATAGCTTGCATGAGTGCTCGGCACTTTCGAGGCAAAATTTAGGCTGGATCATGAGCCAGACCTGATGTATGTAGTTTTGATGATATTGTTTAGGAGTCATTTTATGATGGGTCATTCCATTTGTCCTAATTTGTCCTACATGGCTTGAATTCAATCAGCTGGCTGATAGTATGGTACGATTTGAGGGGATAGTTGTTGTTTCATCTCAATTGTGTCATTTCCTTAAATTTTTGTGAGAGTTGTATAGGTTTTTTTTTAGGTAGGGGCTGTGCTCGAATCATTCTGCTTGCTGTTAAACCTTGTATGACGATTCAATGCTTTGCACAATTGGTACATGTGTTGGCTTCATGTGACATTTGCTCCTCTACCTACAGCCTTATAAATAAAGACTTCAAAAAAGTTAATGTGGTTGGACACCCAAGGCTCTCTAACAGAAAAGTGCCACATATGTTCCTGCTCAGTTAAGGAGGAAAATGGAAAACAAAAAAAAAAATTGGAAGGATCATTTGCATAGAAATAAGTGTTTGGTGAAGTAGCAGAGCTTTATTTACGCAGATGACCTGTAGTTCATGTGCGAACTACGAGTTTCAAATATATTCCGAATATTTTTTTAATTCCTACAGATATTTCTTGTTCATGGAAACGTTGGTTAAACAAGTTGGTATTTCATCATCTGTGTTAAATTTCAACAAAATTTGTATGTACTTCCTGTCTGGTGTGTGGAATAATTTCACAACCCATGTATCATGGGGTCTATATTCACTACAAAGAAATGGTCAGGCAAGTATCAAAACTCTACCGTGACAAATACCTATGCATGAATCGACTAACTACGACCCGACCAAATGGCAATTGTGCAAGCATAGTTTATGGAATCACTCCACGAAGTACAGGCTGCCTCACAAGAAGTTCTATGCAGTATTGTGCTAGTGTGGTGGAGACATGGCGCCCATCCCAGATACTGAGAATGAGCAATCAGAAAGGTAACAATAAAAGCATTCTTAAGCAGGGAGTCGGTGATTGATATATTTTCTTATACTCCTTGTCTAGGTCGCTGATCATTTAGCTTTAAATACTTTTTGAAAGTATATTTTGATGGGTTCCCGCCTCTAGGACAGAACCTTCGCAGCCAGATAGATGGAAAAAATAAGTACATTCTCTATTACAGCTCCACCCATCTGTTTATCACAGCTGTCACCCACAGAATTCATGTCATTCATACACATTTCTTACACATAAACATATGAGATTACATTCTGAATTCCACTAATGCTAGATTACTGACCAGGACAACACATATATGTTGTCTCTCATTTGTTTACAATTGGCTAAGTTTCGTTCGCTTTCCTTTAACATTTTAAAGGTTTTTTTAAAATAATGATGAGCCACATGATGTGAGGATGCCACATTAATTTGGCAAAGTGTCTATGTCACCCCTCATTATTGCAGCATCCAATAGGACAGTGTTTGTCTATCAAGACACAATTGTTTGATGATCTCTCTTCTCTGCTGCAAGTCATACTTCCAGTTTGTGAACATTTTGATTGGATTAACAAAATAACTACAAATAAAAATACTACAGAGCAACCAAGGGCCCACAGATCTCAATTCTTGATTTCCCACTGCGATCGATTGGACTTTCGAGAGAGTCTTGACAGCTGATGAAGCAGAAAATGAAGGTTTTACATTTATTAGCGTAAACGTAGTGTGAAATAATCATGTGTGACTTTAACCGAACTAATAAAGATTGTACGGGGACAAAATGTGCCCTCAGAGTAGTTTGCCAACATTTATAAGCGTGCTTTATATAACGTGGTGTATTAGAATTGCACTAATCCGACATAATCGTAAACGTGTGCTACGATTTGCTTGCTTGAAATGTTTTAGCTTAGCATTACTTTAGCGGAGGCTTTGGCCTAGTTGCCTGGTCTCACGGTTTAGATGCTCGTATTTTTCCAATGTGCTATTAAACGTGTATTTCTGCTTGAAGCTGTACTTTTCCACTGAGATCGTTCACATGCTTATCTTAAGGTTTCGTGCCAGCCTGGCATATTTTCTCTTTACTCCAAGGTCGATCTGCAGGTGCGGACAATGGAAGCTCTGAAAGTGAGCTAATTGGTATACAATGTTGCAACTTGCGTACCCATCTCCAAGGATAATGTATGCTTAAGTAAAAGCTTGAAAACTGTCGTTTTTGATTGGACAATTTGAAGCTAACCTATGAACCCTCCAATGGAAGACCCTACTGGATTTGAACTGTTGTCTATAAAAACCCAGGTGCACGAGAAGAAGGTAGCCATTATTGCCTTTACCAGCCATTACAGCCATTACCAGCTCGATACCCGCCATTTTGCAGACTTCGTAGCTATTATGGCCCACTTTGCTGCGACGCCATTTTGAAAGAGACTTTGATGCTTTCTCTAATCGAGAGAAAGAGACCTTAATGATTCTTGCCCTAGAGACTTTAACTTTGAACTGTCCCTTGCATGAAGTAGTAGTTTACCTTGCCGCCGTGAGGCAATTGCCCCGTCCACCCCTGCCCCTTTTGCCCCGTCCCATGCTGATCGAGAAACGGTACCTGTGAGACGAAGACTTCCTTGATTGCTGATCGTAATTGGTAAATATGAAAGGAAATTGTAAAATTGCATTGTGTTTCCTTTAGGTAACCAACTGCTGATTTTGATAAGAGCCCTAGTTAGGAGTTTTTCTAAATTAATGTTGCTAAATTGTTTTTGCATGAAGTCCCACATGCCGATGCTAATTTGAGGTTAGACGAGGATTCCATATGTCGCATGATGCAATTTGAGATCTTGTTATGCTGACTAAATGTATGCGATTAGTTCATTACAGATTATCGTATTAGTGATTTGCATTGCTATTATCGAATGCCTTGTGATTCAAATGCTACATAGATTGCACCTGTTTCGCCGCTATGGACAGCTATTAATGTTCATTTACGTTTATCATTTGGTGTTGAGACACATTTATATTGTGCTAGCTTTGTTAATATAGGGAAATAAAATTCACTAACTTCGAATAAACTGGTGTGGTTATTCCTGACTGAAAGGTCAGGGTTTGCCGAAATGTATTCTGGATTAATTGTCAAGTGTTATGTTGATCAAGGTATTGCTTATGTTCGTTATTAATTATTGATTTAAGGAAATTGATCGATATAGAGTACAGAGAGTTCCACTTAGTCAAAAGATTCATCGGCCTAATGAGCGTCCAAAATACAGGTAAATTACTAGTACGGACCGCTCTATCAGTAGATGGTAGCAGAGGACGGTTTCGTCTTTTGGGACCCTGTACTCGTAAAGTACATGGTGTTGAATTAACGGTTACGCATTTTGAGACCCCGATCGAGAAGTTGAATTAGATTTTTTTTGGGTAAAACAGATTGACAGAATGATGATGGGCTAGGTCCACCGCGACTTTCCCGGGATCTCGGAGCTTGCGAATGAAGAGAATGGAGGTGTGGAATCGGCGTTGGCGGTACTAGTGATGGTATGAGTGAAGTTAGGGTTTTGCGCTTGCACAGCTTATTGCCGCAGGGTGAGTGAAAAGGTTGCGAGGATTTTTTTTTCTTTTTTAGAAGATAGCGGAGGTGCGACTCCGAGTGTAGGAGTAGAGAAGTCGTCGAACTTCATAGAAATAGCGGAGGTGCGACTCCGAGTGTGAGAGTAGGGAAGTCGTCGAACTTCATGTGCATGTGGCGCTTTGTGCATAAAAAGGTCCACGTGGTTGTTGTTGTTGAGACGGGCCCTGTGAGGTCAAGAGACTCCGGAGTATGTTGATCCATGTTGTGGTCTGGGCGGTTTAGTAGGTTGATCGGGCGTGGTCAACGAGTCGGTACGTGTGTAAGGGAGTGAAAGAAACTTCGACTTCGGGCTTTGACAAGATTCTAAGTGCACTAGAACAGATCATTGACAAGTTGAGAGTAGATCTGCGGGTCAGATTTGCTTGCGAACGTGGGGATCGAGAAAGACGGAATAGCGGCCGAGGCTAGTGAAAAGTCCCTAAGGTCCTGAAGCGACTGTGTTACCCTTCCTGTAGTAAACCGACAGATCTGTTTTAATTTTTGGTAGCTCGCGATACATGCAAGAAGTTGTTACGAGAAGAGCTGAGTGAAGGAAGACTAGCCGCGAGGCTTTGTCAGCCGCAGTGTGTGTGAGTGTGACGTCACTAGGAGCCGCGCTGGGATAGGTTGGTTGCAGAGAAGGGTCGCGCACGGATTGGACGCAGTCCGTGGGACTCGATTGGAAGGGGAAAGGCAAGCGAAGAGTATTCCGGGAATTAAAGTCACCTATTGATTACAAACTTTGTGAAATAAAAGACGAGAAAATGAAATTCTTTAAAGCATTTAGGAGTGCGATGAAGGGGGAGTCCTACATTAAAGCGAGCGTAGGAGAGGAGACGCCGCCCGAAGGCACACCAGCTTACATTGTAATGGAAGAGAAGGGGGTAGCTCCGTGTCTATGGCTAAAGCAATGGCACAAACTGACAGAGAAACATGGGAGCGTAGCGTTCCCGATACATGGGACATTCAATATAAGGATCCTAGAGAATTTGAGATTCACGATGTACGACATGAAGGTGCCTCCAAGGCCAGCCCAGTTTGAGGCTCTAGCGATTTGGGAACTAATGGCCAGACAGCAACAGCAGAAGAAGTTCGAGACCAGGATGAGAAAGGTAGAAAAGACACTAGCGGACGCTAGGTGGGATTATGCACAGAAGGTGTGGAGGTCAGATGTATTGCAGGGGATAAAATAGTTTCCCGCAATTACTAAGGAAGAAGGGGAGGCAGGCAAGAAAGCTACCTGTAAGACAGACAGGAAGTGTTCCAAGGATAGAGAGGACGAGGAAAAGTTGAGAAGAGAAGAGGAGTTAGAAGATGAGGAGTTAATAATGCAATTGCTGAACGACCGTCCACCACCTTATGCGGAGAATGGACAAGGTCCAAGTACCAGTTCTGCCCCTCCGGCACCGGTACGGAACAGTGAAACCCAGAGTTCAGGAGCGTCATCGGGATCTAAGGACCCGAGTCTACTGTTCACCCCGCAGATACCGCAGGTTAGGAGAATATATCCAGATGTGCCCATGTTGAAACCAGCAGAAAATTATCAGCCGCAGATGCCAGGGTACTACAGCGGTGACAACAGTGGAGGAATGATTCTAGAACAAACCGTAAGGGGAGTACAGAATGGTCACAACCAGACATTGGCACAAGCTGAATCAACTCAGTTTTTGATGCCCCAAAAGCAGATGCAGGGGGGAAACGCACATGCTCAAATGACGGGGAGTCAGATGGGCATGCCGGCAATGATGACCCATGGTGTGGGAATGGACATGCCACAGAACATGGGAAATGGACAAAACCCAGATGCAATATCACTACCAATTACTGTAGGTCCACCGGTACCTCTGTACAGTCAGCCTAATTTAGGTATGAGCGGTCAGGGATCAATGCTGCAGAACGGGACAGAAAGGAGGTGCATAGAAAACACTCCAGGGATAACTCCGATAGCGGCTCAGCCAACTGGACCCGGATCCTTGATGGAGTTTAGTCCCATATGTGCTCAGTCAACACTGGTGAGGTCGAGCCCCCCCCTGATAATACCTCTAACATCGAACACTGAAAAGTTGCCGCAACCATCAATGGCAGTCGATGTGAACGCTACACTGATGGGGGTAAATGCGCAACAGCTGACACAGTGGTTCAACAGTCTGAATTCCACACAGGGCTCAGCTAGTGGGAAAGGAGAAGATTATCTGAATAGGATGAGGCTGAACATGGAAGCACAAGAATTGGTGGAAGGGACTATGGGTGTGAATAGGTTGGAGTCCTACTCGGAAGAAGAGTTGAGGTATCTATGTCCAAAGATTACGAAGGAAGTGAACAAGGTACATAAAAGCTTGCAGGAAATAGCTGACAAAAACGGGGTTGACATAGACAAGACAAAACATTTGAGCAGGAGCTACAGGTTGGATTTTGGGGCCACAGATTTTGAACACATGAGGTCAGCAGGCATGAAGGCACACCTTAGAGAATTGCTGCAGAGTGCACAAGTATGGAGGTGCTTAGACAAGTGGGAAAGCAGGTGGGTAAAGAGAAAGGAAAAGAGGAGGGACAGTGCTACAGAGCATAATGAGAAAAGACCACAAAGTAGCGAGACAGTAACCATGTTACCAATGAGGGAGACAGCAGGGGGAAAATTAATACATGTACCATGGCACAGAAGCGATATTCAGTCTTTTACGGACGATTTTCCCAAACTGAGAGAGAAGCAGATTGAATGGTATCAACAGACTGATAGGTTTGTGAAGCTTTCAAAATGCCTCTGGGAAGACCTGAATACTCTCTTTGAGATTGTGGTTCCGGCAGATTTGTGGGAGGATTGCAAAAGAGCTGTAGGTTGGCCGACAAGTGAACCAGAGAGAGACAGGGAGACGGGTGCACCATCACCTATGGTGATGAGCTTGTACTATAAGGTGATTGAGCATTTGAAGACGAAGGTTGCCGCGAAAAATGTGGATTGGCAGAAGATTGATCGAACTGCCCAAGAGACTAAAGAATCGATTCATAGTTACTATGAGAGGTTGTTGAAGGCGTTTAAGAACTACAGTGGCACGGAAACAATAGAGGCGAAGGACATGCTCCATTTTGTCTTCAGATTTGTGGAAGGGCTGAGACCAGAGATAAGTCAGATGATAAAGTCGCATTTGATTTGCTGGCAGTCTAAACCGATTGACGAAGTCTTGAATTATGCGAAATACTGTAGCGACGAAATTGAAGTGAAACAGAAAAAGTTGAAAGAGAAGGTGATGATGATGCAACTTAAAGCAGCTCAGACAGGTCTGCAAGGTTTGCAAGGGATGCAAGGGTTCCAACAGCAGATACCGCAACCGCAGCCGCAGTTGCAGGGAAACATGGCGTTTCAGCCACAGGCCAGAGGCAGAGGCAGAGGAGGTTTTGCGAATAATGGTCCGGATTTGAACACTGTTGTGACGGGTGTGCAGGCAATGAAGAAGGTGATGCTGTGTCACGCGTGCGGAATCGTAGGTCATTGGAAACGCGAGTGCCCGATGGTGGTGCAGGAAGGTGCAGGTGCAGGTGTAGGTGTTGGTCAGCAAAACAATGATGTCAATGCATTTCAGACAATGAGGGGACCGAAAATGAGAGGTCCAAACCCAAATTTTCAGACCATAAATCAATTGCAGGGATTACAACCTATGCAGCCGCAGCAGATGCAGATGCCCTGTATGCAGATGACGCAAATGCAGCCAATGCAACAGCAGTTACCTATGGTACCTAATCAGCAAATGCAAATACCCTTGGCACCAATGAGTCAGCAGCAAGTGATGGTTCCTCCACAGGTCTCGGGTCAGGTAATGAGTACAAATGGCACCGTACAACAGTTCCCATTACACAGTGAGAGTGGAATAAACAATGTATGGGAGAGTGAGAGCTCAGAAGAAGAAGGAGATTGTGTGCTTGCAGCATCCTTGGAAGTTGATCAAAAGGGTCCGTACGTAGAGGGAAGAGTAATGGGTCATCGTGTCTCGTTCTTGGTTGACACGGGAGCCACACGTTCAACTGTTAAGAGCAGTGAAGTGCCAAATTTGCCACTCTCAGGGAGGACAGTTCAAGTGGTGGGAGTAGCAAACAGGCACCTGACGAACCCAATTACAGATCCGGTACCAGTCAGCATCGGTAACTATCAAGGGGTACATCAGTTTGTGGTATGTGACTCAAGCCCGATAGCACTGTTAGGAAGAGACCTATTGTGCAAATTGGGTTGTTCGATCATGTGTTCGAACGAAGGAATAACAATCCAGACGAGCAGTGATGGGGAAGAAGAGGACAGTGTAGAGGGGGATGAGATGGAAACGGTAGATGAAGAGTATCCTCTGATTTGTCTTTTCCCGATGATAACTGAAGAAGATATTCCAGCTGAATTACGGGAGACAGTCGGAAAGGAAGTGTGGGACATGACAGGGAAAGAGGTGGGATTGATGAAAGGAGTGGAACCAGTGAAAGTGACTGTAAAGCCCAATGCAATCTTTCCCCAGACCCCACAATACCACATGGCACAAGACACCCTCATGAGAGTTTTTTTTTATTGACGAATTTGTAAAACAGGGAGTACTGAAAGAGGTGTTAAGCAGTCCATGTAATTCACCAATAATGGGACTAATAAAGCCAAGTGGGAAGGTCCGACTTGTGCAGGACTTGAGGAAAATAAATGACATCATAGTCAAATGTTGCCCAGTAGTACCGAATCCAGCTGTGATAATGTTCCAGGTCCCTTGCGATGCTGAGTGGTTCTCAGTCATCGATTTGTCACAAGCACTCTTCTCGGTGCCTCTTCATGAGGACAGCCAATTCCTCTTTTGTTTCAAATTCCTAGACAGAGTGTACAGTTGGTGTCGAATTCCTCAAGGGTTTTCTGAGTCACCGTCAATCTTCAATCAGATTCTAAAGAAAGACTTGGAAGAGTTAGAATTGCCATTCGAGTCAACCCTAGTACAGTACATTGATGACTTACTGGTTGCATCAAAGACAGAAAGTGGCTGCACAGCCGATACCATTGCTCTGTTGAATCATTTGGGAAGGAATGGACATAAAGTGTCTCCTTCCAAATTGCAGTTCTGTCAGAAGAAAGTGAAATACTTGGGTCACCAGATAGAGAAAGGGTCACGGAAAATAATGAAGGAAAGAATAACAAGCGTACTTCAAATGAGTCCACCAAAGACAAGGAGGGAGGTGAGGAAGTTTTTGGGAATGGTGGGCTACTGTCGCCAGTGGATTCCCAACTTCTCGACTCTAGCAAAGCCTCTACTGAAACTGACCCAGAAGGATGCTTTGGATCAAATTGAACTGAAAGGAGATGAGATGGATGCTTTTGTTGAATTGAAAGAGTGCATGTGCAGGGCTCCAGCTTTAGGTATGCCTGATTACACAAAGTCTTTCACATTGTTTTGCCACGAACGTGATGCATGTTCTTTGTCTGTCTTGACTCAAGCCCATGGTGGCGTAAACAGACCAGTAGCGTATTTTTCAGCTACTTTGGATCCGGTCGCAGCAGCACTCCCAGGGTGTTTGCGCGCCGTAGCAGCAGTTGGTATCAGCCTCACTCAGAGTGAAGGAATAGTGATGGGACACCCAGTAACAGTCATGGTCCCTCACTCAGTTGAGATACTTTTGACCCGCTCCCGAACGCAGCACATGACTGGAGCTAGACTCACAAGGTATGAAACGATAATTCTGGGCTCACCGAATGTGCAGCTGAAAAGGTGCACTACGTTGAATCCAGCAACCTTGCTCCCTGGAGAAAATGCTGAAATTGAGAACGCTGAAGACGTCGAGCATGACTGCCTTCAGGTGACTGAATTTTGCACAAAACCCCGACCGGACATTAAGGATACTAAGCTTGATGAAAATGACTAAATTCTTTTTGTTGATGGTTCATGTCTAAGAGACGGGATGGGGATTTTGAAAGCAGGATATGCTGTATGTACTGTAACAGGGGTCTTGGAAGCGGGATGGCTTCAAGGAGTCTATTCTGCACAAGTAGCAGAACTTGTAGCCCTTACCAGAGCATGTCAACTGTCTGCATTGATGAAAGTCACCATTTACACTGATAGTCAATACGGGTTTGGGATTGTGCATGACTTTGGACAACTATGGTCACAGAGAGGTTTCCTGACTTCTTCAGGATCCCCAGTGAAGAATGGGGAGAGGATAAGGGAATTGTTACACGCCATTCAAGTGCCAGCCGAAGTTGCAGTGGTAAAGTGTAGTGCTCACACGAAAGGACAGGACTATGTTTCTCTGGGAAATGCATATGCGGATCAAGTCGCGAGATTTTGTGCCTTGAACTGTATATTACTCAGGGACGAATGGAATTCAATAAGTGAGCCAGAACTAGAACCAGCTGAAGCATTTGCCTTGAAGGTCGTAGATACAATAGATGAATTAAAAGCATTACAAAATAATGTCAGGGAGGATGAAAGAGATTCCTGGATTAAATCACAATGTATAAAGAGACCAGACGAGTTATGGGTTTCAAATGAGGGAAAATTTGTTTTGCCAAACAGTCTCTTATCACAGCTTGCGCGGTTCTATCATGGGCAAGCTCACCTAGGGAGAGATGCCATGATAAGATTGTTCAAAACTGATTGGTTTAACCCCAGATTTCGTCAAGCTGCAGAAGCAGTTTGCCATCGATGTGTCACTTGCCAGCAGATGAACCCAGGAAAGGGAACAGTTGTGAACGCGAGCCACATAGGTAGGGCAAGCGGGCCTTTTAGTCGTATGCAGATGGACTTCATTGAGATGCCCGTGCATGGAGGTCTAAAGTATGTGTTGGTGATTGTGTGCATTTTTAGTCACTGGATTGAGGCATACCCCACACGTAGAAATGACAGCCTTACAGTTGCAAAGCTATTGTTGAGAGAGTTAATACCACGTTTTGGATTCCCGATCTCTTTAGAATCAGATAGGGGAAGTCACTTCAATAACGAGGTGATAAAGTTACTTTGCGAAGCGCTGAACATTGAGCAAAAACTGCATTGTAGCTATCGCCCTGAAGCATCAGGATTGGTGGAACAGATGAATGGTACACTGAAATCAAGAATGGCGAAAATATGTGCATCGACAAACTTGAAATGGCCTGACGCATTGCCCTTAGTGCTAATGTCAATGAGAAACACCCCTGATAGAAAGACTGGATTGTCTCCGCACGAAATTCTCATGGGCAGGGCTATGAGACTTCCTGCAGTTCCCGCAAACGCGCTTTTGAATATTACAGATGATATGGTGTTAGACTACTGCAAGGGTCTGGCTGACGTGGTTCGCTCTTTCTTTCACCAGGTGGAAGCGACCACTTTGCCACCAATCCAAGGCCCAGGACACGCACTGAAAGCAGGTGACTGGGTCATGGTAAAGAAGCACGTGAGGAAGTCGTGTCTGGAACCCCGTTGGAAAGGCCCTTTCCAAGTGATCCTGACAACAACTACCGCTGTGAAGTGTGCGGGGGTTCCCAACTGGATTCACGCCAGTCACACAAAGAAGGTGTTGTGTCCCACAGATGAGGAAGTTGAAGCGCTGAAACTGCCCGTGCCTGACAAAGCAGTGCTGAGTGCTGAGACAGAACAAAACCGAACTGAAAGCGGACAGGCAGAAGCAGGAGAGAGAGAGATATTATTGGAGGGCGAAGAGTCCGACTCACTTGGGGAAGACCAAGGAGAAAGTTCAGACAGCGACGAAGAAGCTGAGGGTAGCAAAGAGCCTGAAGCAGCTGAAGGTGACAAAGAACCTGAAGCAGCTGAAAGTGATACAGAGCCTGACGAAAGTAACGGTGACGAAGGGCTCGAAGAAGGTGAAAAAGCAGGAGAGCCTGATCAGAGGAGGGCTTTCCCAGAAGCAGACGGTATAGAAAAAGAAAAAGAGAACGTGATTGATTCCCCAGAAGGAGGGGACAAGGCAGAACAGAACGAAAAAGTTCAAACTTCTACAGAAAAGGTCGCAGGTCCAACAAATGGACATGGTGCGAAGAGGAGACTAAGTATATCACCAGTAAAACAAAGGACTGGAGAAGGTTTGAACGACGGAGAAAGGCCAAAAGTGAAAGAGAAAAGAAAGGAAGTGTCTGTCGTGGTACCAACCTCGAGTGAAGAAAAAGACTTGACAAAAGAGGAAAGTACCAGCGAGGCAGAATCGAAAAGAGAAGCAAAATTGAAAAGGAAAAGGATACCGAACAGAAGATATTCCGGTCCTGAATGGGCATATGCAGTCAATGACGATTGGACTGACGAGTTTGTATCTCTAAGCATCGAGAACGAAGAAGAGGAAGAGATACCAATAGAAAAGAAAAGTTTTATGGATAGTATTGATTGAAAGGGTGATAAATGACATTGCTTGCTACAATCTAACGTGAAACAAACAACCAGCTGAGACATTGCTAAATCGGATGAGACACTTGCTGAACTGATAAAGACTGAATTATTGCCGAATTGAGACAAATGCTGCTAACCGATAAGTGACTGGCCTCCTGAAGAAGACGGTGTGAACATTGCGCTCGTTCAGCTTTGTAACTGAATTGCTAAATAGTTTCATTTATAGGTGCTTTTAGCTCTCTGATTCTATACAGATCATGACGCAAAACAATAGAAAGAAATATTGTAAATATGTGTGTATAGGCTTGATAATTGCATGTGTACTAATAATAATGACAATTGTGCTTGGAATACATGGTAAGACTGAGAATGAGAAAATTGATGCTTCTACTTTTGCTCCTGTTACTGTCACCGAACTAACCGCATTGAAAAGACTAGCATTGGATGAGAGACTCTTGCATGATAAGAAAGAGCTTTCGTATAACGTTTTCTATCGCTTGCTAACAGAATATGTTGAGACTATGGATGCGAAAGATTGTTATGTGTGTACACAGATACCGACATCAGTGAAGGAAGGAGTGACATATCACCACATGCCTCTTACATACGGGATTACGTGTAGTATAGTAATGTCTAGATTTTATGGTCAAGCTAACATACAGTATTTTTACTCAAATTATGATGTTACCTTTGCATATGTTCCTATAATAGCGCAGCTAAGCCAGATTGCTAAAGATTGGGATGCTAAGATAATGAGGGAATTTTTCGAGCCAATGCAACCTTTTGAAACGGCTCACGCTCATAGGGAAAATCTCACCTGCTCGCTCTCTGCAGTAGAAATAAGCTTTTTAGATTGCACAGATGATAGAAGGGCACAAATGAATGCGAAATTAGAAAAGGAGCTACATAAGAGGACTTCAGTAGATAATTATGATTTTGCTGCAATAAAGACACAAGGGAAAATAGCTTTAGATGCTTGGCATGTAGGGAAATTTTGTATATATCGAGGTGAATCTTATTATGACAACATTTTTGTAGGAGCGAGTGAGTGTAAACATACGTTTATCTTTAAGGCCAAATGGACATTCATGATGGACGGACTTGACCCTGTCATACCAGGTGTATATTACATTTGTGGATATAATGCCTATTATCGTCTTCCAAAGGGATGGTGGGGGAGATGTTATTTGGGTATAGTGTTCCCAAAGGTTTATCAACTGGATGACCTATCGATGATTCAAAAGACATCTGGATCCCATCGTATCCAGAAAAGAGAGACCGCAGCTGCTGTGGTAGGAGATATATTTGGAGCCATGATTCCTTCATTGGGAGTTGTGTTGAATTCCATCAAAATAAGAAAGTTGTCTACTATAGTGGATAACATGTTTGTTGGAAAATGGGTTATTGGTAGGGCAGGTAGGTACCTACACCTAGCAACAAGCCACAAACCTCCACAAAAGTACAGTTAGGTCTCAGTAAATTAATCCCAGCTCTACCCTTGGTAGCTTAGCATCGAGCGTCAAGGCTTAACTTAGGAGACAAAGTGTAAAGCATTCAAATATCACAAAACAGTAATTAAATAAAACACAGGAAACAGTTTAAAAATCCAAAACCAATTTATAAAAATAGCTTATATTTTTATCTTTAAAATGACACAAAAACGATTAAAATCGGTTCAGGGGAACCGGAGATATGAATTTTTAAAGTATTATTATTTTCTAGCGCATAGAAACAAAAAGCGCCAATCGGGTCATCTGGTTGCACCAGGACCGGGACAAAGTCAAACTTTCAGGCCGACCGCGATGGAGCCCTGCTCGGCTACAGGTCGCGGGAGGCCTCAGTTAAAAAGTTACTTTCTGACTTAGTCTTTATTTTGAAGTTTTTCTTCACCGGGACGAACCTGCCAATTGGATCCGACCTCCTGGAGCCCTTGTCCGGATACGCGAAGTCGGTTTCCTCGGTGGTGATTTTTACCTTCGGACTTAGTCGTTTTTTCGAGATGAAAATCCTTCGACCGGGGTAAACCTGGATCTTGATCCGACGTCCGTGGAGCCCTTCTCGGATAAGATGGCTGGAAGGTCCCGGTCAACTTTTTACGTTCGGACTTAGTCTCTTTTTTGGATGTTTTTCTTTACCGGGACGAACCACGAAGTCAGGCCGGGTCGCGGTTGAGGCAAGCCGGCTAGAATTTCCGCGGCGGGTCGGTCCCTCTCTGGAGCTTTTTTCCAAAAATTCTCAAATCTTTTCCAAACTTCTGGGGCTTCACCCAGATGTTCTTTTAAGGTTCTTTTGGGGTCCACAGCTCACCCCAAGGGTCCAGAAGTTCTGTGATGGTCCTTGGGGGGTGCGGACTTCAACTCCCAGAATGCACCTGGCGCAAACTCCTTTTTGGCCACTGGACAGTGGTCAGCTGGTCGCTTTCTTCAGGAGTTGGTGCAGGGGACTCTGGTTAGCAATTTTTCACCTGTAGCAAACAGGGAGTCCCTCCTTGAACCAGTTGAAGCCAGGCAAAGTCCTTCTTGTGGTGAAGCCCAAGTGTGCAGCTGGTGCAGTCCTTCTGAGTGCAGGGTCCAGGTGCAGGCCAGGGGTCCAGCAGGGCAGTCCTTCTTCTTCTTTAGTTCCTTTCTTGTTGAATTCTGGAGGGGATCTGAGGCGTGGGTGCAGGTCTGCCAGTTTTATCCTTGCTCCTGGGTGAAAAGCAGGGGGGCCCTGGTTCTCCAATCAGGGACAGGGTCGTCCCCCTGTGATGACCACTTCCTGGGAAGTGTGGCAAAAATCCATCCCAGAAGGCAACAGTCTCTAAAAATCCAAAATGGATGAATCTGATTTTTGGAGGAGAGATCTGGCTGAGCCCACCCACTGGTGTGGCTAAAAATCATAAACACACCCCTCTCCTGCCCTCTCCTAATCTAATCAAGGGGGCACCTAGCTGTCTGGGGTTGCAGGATGTGGGGGTGTTGTTGGGTGCTCCAGATGTCCTTCTCTGCCTTTGAAGACCAGTTTGGCAGCCCTCCCCCTTCCTGCCTCACCATCTGCTGAGGGGAGATTCTCTCCCCCAAGCACATTCCTTTGTGTGAAGTCAGGCCACTTCACACCTCATTAAAGTAGCCTGGCAGAAGCTGCTGCAGGCTGGCCAATCAGAGCACAGCAGCAAAAACAATGCAGAGCTGAAATTGGCAACTTTTTAGGTAAAGTCTAAACTTTTTACCTGCACTAGTTATATTAAATCCAACAACTGGAAGTTGTGGGATTTATTATAACAATCAATTTGATACCAAATTCTTGGTATGTAACATTTAAGGAGACTTTAAAATTTAAAATAAAGTCTGCTCATTCTAGCCTATGAAGGCCATTTACTTCAATGAGGGAAAAACGAATTTGGCTGTTTTTACCTCACCAGGGCTTATAAATCTATTTTTATAAAGTCCCTGCTTATAGTTACATGGCACCCAGCCCTAGGGGCACATAGGGCACACCTTAGGGGTGACTTATATGTAAAAATAAGGTAGTTTAAGACTTTGGAAGTACCTTTAATTCCAAAGTCGAATTTGCATATAACTTTAATTTAATAGCAGCCAGCAAGGCAGGCTTGCTTTTAAAATGACACTGGGCACCTCAGCAATGCACCTAGGTGTGCACCACCTATGCTGTGGTCCCTAAACCTACATGCCCTACCATATACTAGGGACTTATAGGTAGGTTAACTTAGCCAATTATAATTAGCCTAATTTGCATATCCATTTTACACAGAGCACAGGCCCTGGGACTGGTTAGCAGTACCCAGGGCACCATCAGAGTCAGGAAAACACCAGCATAAAGTGGAAAATGGGGGCAAAAAGTTAGGGGGCCTCTGCAATCAGCCCCAGTTTCTCACACAACCCCCCCCCAGCCCACACGCCCAGGAGACTCAGCCCAACCCTGGGAGAGTCTTCCTGGCTTGTTAGGCGAGGAAGACAGTGAAGAAAACTGGCTGTCCCTTTGCAGGGCCTACTCTGCCTTATATCCTCCTGTCAGGGTCACTCCCTCTGGGTAGTGAAGCCATCCCAACAGTAAAAGGACCCAACCCAAACTGAAACTTCCCTCTAGGGGGGTCTTCCTCCTCTCTCTCTGCCAACTTGGGTAGTGAGGTGCCCACCTCCCCTACTCCTAACTTTGCTAGGGCAAGACCTAGCTTACCCAAAGAGGTCACCCAACACTTGAGAAACCCCACCATGACCAACAGGGTCAGGGGGCCTACTTTGCTATTGGCCTTGGGGTCTGCCTCCCAGGCCAAGTACAGTGCTGCCAGGAAGGCTAGCACCCAGCAGAGGCTACTGACAGCTGTCAGTACCCAGAACCACACCCTAAGCTCTCCACTAACCGGTGGCTGAGCTGCTTTAGGGGCATCTTTGGGGTCCTGGTACCCCTCTTGCTGTCTAGAGTGGGGGGCTACCACCTCCTGTGGCAGACACCCTCCTTCCACTCTCCCTTCTGTCAGTGCAGGGGCAACACCTTGCATCTGGACAGCTGCCTGACTACTCAGGACTTCCTTGGGGTCAGGTGAGGCCTCACCAGTGCCAACTCTGGGCTCCCCCCCTACTGGGGCAGAAGGCCTTTGGCTCCTTGGAACTCTCTTTAAGAGTGGCCTACCCTTCCTTTTCTTCTTTCCTTTTCTTGGGGACCCCTGTCTCCTAACTGTAGGGACTGACTCCCCAGGACTTTGGGTAGGGGGGGCGCCCTGGGCGACCACCCCATCTGTGACCAGACTCACCTCTGGGAGGTCATTGCCCAGGATACAATCTAGGGGAAGGTCAGCACTGACTACCACCCTAATCCAGTCAAGGATACCCTCCCTCTCTAGGGGCACTATGGCTACAGGTTTGCAGGTGACCTCCCCTGTGGCTATCCTGACTTTCTTTGTCTTTCCTGGGACATACATGTCTGGGGTCACTAACCGGTCACTCACTACAGTGTGACTGGCACAGGTGTCTCTCAGGCCAGTGGTAGGGATCCCATTCACTTGAATGTGGTGGAAGTGCCTACTCCCTCCCTCAGGGATCACCAGCTTACCATCTGGTCCTGTCTCCCAGCACAATGCTAGGAGGACTTCATCATCTGAGGAATCCTCCTCTATGGCTACACTGGACAGCCCAGTGCTAACCACCTTCTTTGGACAGGCTGCATCTCCTCTGAAGTGACCTGTCTGCTGACAGTCAAAGCAAGCCCTACTGTCCAAGAGCTTTTTTAACCCTGGGTCTCCCTGTCTCTGATTGTCAGAGTGGGAGTGGGATTTACTCTCCTCCTTCTTAGGGTTCTGGGGTACAGAGGGAGTCTCTGTGGTGGGCTTACCACCTCCCTCCTTAGGTTTTTGGGGACCTGTCCCCCCCTTCTTGGAGTCTCCCCCCTGGGACTTGACAACCACCCTGGTTCTCAACCACTCATCAGCTGCCTCCCCTAGCTCTCTAGGGTTGGTCAGCTTAGAGTCCACTAGATGCTGGCGTAACCTTTCTTGGATACAATTGGTCAAGATGTGCTCTCTCATGATCAGATTGTATAACCCCTCATAAGTATTAACTTTGTTGCCAATAATCCAGCCCTCCAGTGCTTTTAGTGAGGTGTCTACAAAGTCAACCCAAGACTGGGTACTGACCTTCTGGGTGTCCCTGAACTTCATTCTATATTGCTCTGGGGTCAGACCAAACTTCTTGACTAAGCACCTCTTCATACTAGGGTATGAATCTGCCTCCTCCCCCCTTAAGGTCAGAAGCCTATCCCTCCCTGAGTTGGGGACCAACTCCCACAAAAGGGAACCCCAGTATTGAGGCTTAACCCTTCTCATTTGGAGTGCCCTCTCAAAGGCCCCTAGCCACTTATCTATGTCATCCCCCTCTATATAAGCAGGAACTACCCCCTTGGGTAATCTGGGGCAAACTCCCCCACCCATGGACACCTCAGCTTCTTTATCGCTGCTTCCATCTTTTTTTTCTTTGCTTGCCCACTTCTTTTTTTCTAGGGCAAGCTTATCTGCCTCCAAAGCTATGTAGGCTAGCTGGGCTTCCAGCTCTCTCTCCCTGATGGATGGGTTCTCTCCTCCTGAAAGGACCCTCTTCCTACCACTAGCTTTGGGTCTGCCCCTAGTGACTGTGTCCAGTGAGGACCGTTCCTCCTCTTCCTCACTTGGGGTCTGATGCCTTTCCTCCCCTGAATGGTTAGAGTTAGCATCATCTTCTTTTGGTTCCTCCTCTGGAGCTTCCTCTGTCTCTACCTCTTGGGCCTCAGCCCATGCTGTCAGGGATTTAATCAGGATTTCCTTCCTGAGATTAGTGGTTGCAGGCAACCCCCTCTCAATACACAACCCCCTAAGCTGGACTACTGTCAGTGTGGGTAGGCTAGCCAGATCAAGCTCCATGGTTCCCTAGTTTTGTGTCAACAAAAACTTTTTGCAAAAATTGGAAACAAGAATTTAGAAAAATTACAAAAATTCAATAATTGAAATTAATCCAAATTAATTTTTTTTAAAAAATTTAAAATTAAAAATTAAAAACAATGTTTGCACTAGGACAATTTAAAGGATTTTTAATTTGTTTTATCTAAAACTGTAACGTGATATTGAACACAAGTACAGGATCCCGTCGCTGCTTCCAATTATGTTGGAAAATGGGTTATTGGTAGGGCAGGTAGGTACCTACACCTAGCAACAAGCCACAAACCTCCACAAAAGTACAGTTAGGTCTCAGTAAATTAATCCCAGCTCTACCCTTGGTAGCTTAGCATCGAGCGTCAAGGCTTAACTTAGGAGACAAAGTGTAAAGCATTCAAATATCACAAAACAGTAATTAAATAAAACACAGGAAACAGTTTAAAAATCCAAAACCAATTTATAAAAATAGCTTATATTTTTATCTTTAAAATGACACAAAAACGATTAAAATCGGTTCAGGGGAACCGGAGATATGAATTTTTAAAGTATTATTATTTTCTAGCGCATAGAAACAAAAAGCGCCAATCGGGTCATCTGGTTGCACCAGGACCGGGACAAAGTCAAACTTTCAGGCCGACCGCGATGGAGCCCTGCTCGGCTACAGGTCGCGGGAGGCCTCAGTTAAAAAGTTACTTTCTGACTTAGTCTTTATTTTGAAGTTTTTCTTCACCGGGACGAACCTGCCAATTGGATCCGACCTCCTGGAGCCCTTGTCCGGATACGCGAAGTCGGTTTCCTCGGTGGTGATTTTTACCTTCGGACTTAGTCGTTTTTTCGAGATGAAAATCCTTCGACCGGGGTAAACCTGGATCTTGATCCGACGTCCGTGGAGCCCTTCTCGGATAAGATGGCTGGAAGGTCCCGGTCAACTTTTTACGTTCGGACTTAGTCTCTTTTTTGGATGTTTTTCTTTACCGGGACGAACCACGAAGTCAGGCCGGGTCGCGGTTGAGGCAAGCCGGCTAGAATTTCCGCGGCGGGTCGGTCCCTCTCTGGAGCTTTTTTCCAAAAATTCTCAAATCTTTTCCAAACTTCTGGGGCTTCACCCAGATGTTCTTTTAAGGTTCTTTTGGGGTCCACAGCTCACCCCAAGGGTCCAGAAGTTCTGTGATGGTCCTTGGGGGGTGCGGACTTCAACTCCCAGAATGCACCTGGCGCAAACTCCTTTTTGGCCACTGGACAGTGGTCAGCTGGTCGCTTTCTTCAGGAGTTGGTGCAGGGGACTCTGGTTAGCAATTTTTCACCTGTAGCAAACAGGGAGTCCCTCCTTGAACCAGTTGAAGCCAGGCAAAGTCCTTCTTGTGGTGAAGCCCAAGTGTGCAGCTGGTGCAGTCCTTCTGAGTGCAGGGTCCAGGTGCAGGCCAGGGGTCCAGCAGGGCAGTCCTTCTTCTTCTTTAGTTCCTTTCTTGTTGAATTCTGGAGGGGATCTGAGGCGTGGGTGCAGGTCTGCCAGTTTTATCCTTGCTCCTGGGTGAAAAGCAGGGGGGCCCTGGTTCTCCAATCAGGGACAGGGTCGTCCCCCTGTGATGACCACTTCCTGGGAAGTGTGGCAAAAATCCATCCCAGAAGGCAACAGTCTCTAAAAATCCAAAATGGATGAATCTGATTTTTGGAGGAGAGATCTGGCTGAGCCCACCCACTGGTGTGGCTAAAAATCATAAACACACCCCTCTCCTGCCCTCTCCTAATCTAATCAAGGGGGCACCTAGCTGTCTGGGGTTGCAGGATGTGGGGGTGTTGTTGGGTGCTCCAGATGTCCTTCTCTGCCTTTGAAGACCAGTTTGGCAGCCCTCCCCCTTCCTGCCTCACCATCTGCTGAGGGGAGATTCTCTCCCCCAAGCACATTCCTTTGTGTGAAGTCAGGCCACTTCACACCTCATTAAAGTAGCCTGGCAGAAGCTGCTGCAGGCTGGCCAATCAGAGCACAGCAGCAAAAACAATGCAGAGCTGAAATTGGCAACTTTTTAGGTAAAGTCTAAACTTTTTACCTGCACTAGTTATATTAAATCCAACAACTGGAAGTTGTGGGATTTATTATAACAATCAATTTGATACCAAATTCTTGGTATGTAACATTTAAGGAGACTTTAAAATTTAAAATAAAGTCTGCTCATTCTAGCCTATGAAGGCCATTTACTTCAATGAGGGAAAAACGAATTTGGCTGTTTTTACCTCACCAGGGCTTATAAATCTATTTTTATAAAGTCCCTGCTTATAGTTACATGGCACCCAGCCCTAGGGGCACATAGGGCACACCTTAGGGGTGACTTATATGTAAAAATAAGGTAGTTTAAGACTTTGGAAGTACCTTTAATTCCAAAGTCGAATTTGCATATAACTTTAATTTAATAGCAGCCAGCAAGGCAGGCTTGCTTTTAAAATGACACTGGGCACCTCAGCAATGCACCTAGGTGTGCACCACCTATGCTGTGGTCCCTAAACCTACATGCCCTACCATATACTAGGGACTTATAGGTAGGTTAACTTAGCCAATTATAATTAGCCTAATTTGCATATCCATTTTACACAGAGCACAGGCCCTGGGACTGGTTAGCAGTACCCAGGGCACCATCAGAGTCAGGAAAACACCAGCATAAAGTGGAAAATGGGGGCAAAAAGTTAGGGGGCCTCTGCAATCAGCCCCAGTTTCTCACAATGTTGACGAAGTTTTCAGGTGCTATAATCCTGATAGATGCTGAACTTGCAGCGGAAAGAGCTATGACTCTTCAAAATAGGCTTGCTTTAGACATTCTTTTAGCAAAGGATGGTGGCGTTTGCAAAATGCTTGGTGCACGACACTGTTGTACTTATATCCCAGACAATAGTGTGAAAATTAAAACTATGCTTGCTAATCTAACAAAAGAAAGTGCAGATTTGAAGGAACTGAAAGAACCAGGAGTGTGGGAGAAGGTGATAAAAGGACTTGCTTCAGTGGGACATTGGATTGGGGGAATTTGGAATGGAATATTACTGAAAATAATAGAAGGAATATTAATAGTAATAATTTGCATATTTGGAATTTGGGGAATAAAAAGGGGGATAATAATGATTATGGAAAGAATTAAAAGAAGAAAAGAAGAGAAAATTATGAAAAGAATGGCAGAAGAATACAAAGCGCAAACTAGGGGAATTAAAAGGAAAAGAGAACTGACAGAATTTTAATGGAATAAAATTTGTGGGCATGATTTGGTGTGATGACTAGTAGTCATCAGAGGAGGGATTGATGAAGCAGAAAATGAAGGTTTTACATTTAATAGCGTAAACGTAGTGTGAAATAATCATGTGTGACTTTAACCGAACTAATAAAGATTGTACGGGGACAAAATGTGCCCTCAGAGTAGTTTGCCAACATTTATAAGCGTGCTTTATATAACGTGGTGTATTAGAATTGCACTAATCCGACATAATCGTAAACGTGTGCTACGATTTGCTTGCTTGAAATGTTTTAGCTTAGCATTACTTTACCTGGTCTCACGGTTTAGATGCTCGTATTTTTCCAATGTGCTATTAAACGTGTATTTCTGCTTGAAGCTGTACTTTTCCACTGAGATCGTTCACATGCTTATCTTAAGGTTTCGTGCCAGCCTGGCATATTTTCTCTTTACTCCAAGGTCGATCTGCAGGTGCGGACAATGGAAGCTCTGAAAGTGAGCTAATTGGTATACAATGTTGCAACTTGCGTACCCATCTCCAAGGATAATGTATGCTTAAGTAAAAGCTTGAAAACTGTCGTTTTTGATTGGACAATTTGAAGCTAACCTATGAACCCTCCAATGGAAGACCCTACTGGATTTGAACTGTTGTCTATAAAAACCCAGGTGCACGAGAAGAAGGTAGCCAGTATTGCCTTTACCAGCCATTACAGCCATTACCAGCTCGATACCCGCCATTTTGCAGACTTCGTAGCTATTATGGCCCACTTTGCTGCGACGCCATTTTGAAAGAGACTTTGATGCTTTCTCTAATCGAGAGAAAGAGACCTTAATGATTCTTGCCCTAGAGACTTTAACTTTGAACTGTCCCTTGCATGAAGTAGTAGTTTACCTTGCCGCCGTGAGGCAATTGCCCCGTCCACCCCTGCCCCTTTTGCCCCGTCCCATGCTGATCGAGAAACGGTACCTGTGAGACGAAGACTTCCTTGATTGCTGATCGTAATTGGTAAATATGAAAGGAAATTGTAAAATTGCATTGTGTTTCCTTTAGGTAACCAACTGCTGATTTTGATAAGAGCCCTAGTTAGGAGTTTTTCTAAATTAATGTTGCTAAATTGTTTTTGCATGAAGTCCCACATGCCGATGCTAATTTGAGGTTAGACGAGGATTCCATATGTCGCATGATGCAATTTGAGATCTTGTTATGCTGACTAAATGTATGCGATTAGTTCATTACAGATTATCGTATTAGTGATTTGCATTGCTATTATCGAATGCCTTGTGATTCAAATGCTACATAGATTGCACCTGTTTCGCCGCTATGGACAGCTATTAATGTTCATTTACGTTTATCATTTGGTGTTGAGACACATTTATATTGTGCTAGCTTTGTTAATGTAGGGAAATAAAATTCACTAACTTTGAATAAACTGGTGTGGTTATTCCTGACTGAAAGGTCAGGGTTTGCCGAAATGTATTCTGGATTAATTGTCAAGTGTTATGTTGATCAAGGTATTGCTTATGTTTGTTATTAATTATTGATTTAAGGAAATTGATCGATATAGAGTACAGAGAGTTCCACTTAGTCAAAAGATTCATCGGCCTAAAGAGCGTCCAAAATACAGGTAAATTACTAGTACGGACCGCTCTATCACAGCCATTATATTTATATTATTTTTACTTCAAACCCAAAGGCATGGCTTTACAGGGATTGAAACTGTGCTACAAAGGTGAGCAGTGTGACCGGTATTTGTGGCACTTTCTGTCTGCCTGCCCTGGACAGCCATCTATTTCTACAGTCAAAAAGCATCTGAGTGTGACCTTGGGAGGACCCGGTAGTGCCTCATGTTATGTGGTCACTTATTTCAATAGATAGGAAGTGACGTTGTGTGAAGCTGTCTTGTGCTAATCTTTATCTCTGTGCAGTGTGAGGCAATAACGATGCATTGCAATGCCCAAGTTGTTCTTCCCTTGGTACGGGACCACATCGCAGCATTGCCAACGCAATCATTTTATTTTAATTATTTCTGACACAAATTTACGAATCTCATAAGAGTGTCTGACAAAAAATGGACAGTACTTTTTTAGAGGGCTCTATTATCAAAACTGCATAGACTCACATTGCTGTTGCTGTTATTCGATGTGTAATGTTGCTGGGCCAAAGCTTTTCATTTCATTGGAAGCTTCCTTTGTGATCGCAAACCGCTGACTCCACATAAACTGACAGAAATGCCAGGACATGAATCAAGTCAAGGAAGTTCATTATATATTGGGGTGCTTAACCAAGATTAAAAGCACTCTGTCCTCCTCGTCAGCCAGAAACTTTACGCAAGTGACTATTGATAAAAATTATCACAAAGTAACATGCGGGGCTGATGGCAAAAGTAGTCCCATTTCAAGAATTTGGGAAAGTGCCTTAATTGGATTGACTTCTGAAATTTCTTAGGTGGACATGTTAAAATATATATTTGAAGAAACGTTGTGACAAGTTTTGTCATCCCCATTCTCTCCTTCATAGAGCTAACAGAACGTTCATTTGCAGGCGGTGAAAAAGGAGAATTATAGTAAGTCATTGATTGAGATCCAAACTAAAAGGATTTCTTCTATCAGGATGACTGAGCTAGTATTTCTCACTACGCTAGTGCTGAGGCATTAAGTGAGTTAAATGCAATGTTCCCTGTAATAAATGTGTAAATAGATTGTTTAAATGCCTGGAGCCCTGGATCATAACTTTGATAACCATCATTAGCTCATGTGACAAAATTACATATGTGCACTTATTGAGAACTTTTGTGCAGAAATTAAAGTTTCGATCACAGTTGGTCAAACTCACAAATCCCCTTCTGCATGTTAATTTAACATGCACCTGGAGATATTATTCATGTGGGTTGACCACCACTGGTCAAATCTAGAGTCCTGATTTACTAATTTTTCATGCAGCATATCATCCACATTTCCTACATTGCACAGTGGGGGACAAAACAGCACAGTGTCATATCTACAAAGATTGGTCTGCTGCTGATGTCACCCCGTGCTCATAGTGAAACAAGTCTACCTCCCACGACTAGCCTTTCACTATAGTGCAAAGGTAGGTAGCATAGGAATTGTACAGGCATACCCTTCCAGTACAAATGTCTGTGCAGACCAACTGGGAAGGTTCCTCCCCCTGGATATGTACTGCACACTACAACACCCAAGTAATATGTTGTTTTTAAACATATTGTAATATTTTAGAATGTGTAGGGTTGTGGAATTCACAGTTTGAGATCCTACTTATAGACGGAATGTTGCCTTTTCTGAGTGTTTCCGGTCGACAGTTGCTACTCATTTCCTGTACATGAGGTCTGAATAATAAAGCTCTATTAGCATACTGAGGGTTCCTGACATTCATTACACTGACTATGAACATAGTACAGACCTCAACACCACCTGGTAATCCTGGTGCATTCAGACACATCTATTTCATTCTCACACTGAGGGCCTCATTTAGAAGGCCTGTGGCCAGGGCAGTGCAGCAAGTGCCTTTCTGCGCTGCCCTCCACCACCGGGAAAGGGCCGAAATGCACCATATCTAAAAGATATGGTGCATTTCTATAGTCTTCCCCTGTGCTGGTGCAGAAATTGCTGCCTAGTGTCAATGCAGGCACACTTGCACCATGGTGCAAGTGTGCCTGCATTGTGGGGATGATTGTTTTTGTGCAGGCAGGGACACCTTCCTGCACAAAAACAATCACAGGAGGTGTTTTCCTCTTTCTATGTGTGCTGCAGAATGCAGCACACCTAGAAGAGCAAAAAAAGGGGCGAAATAAAGATATTTCTCCCCGTTGTGTCACTCCTGCGCCATCCCTGAGGTGGCATAGGAATCTGATGCATCCCCAGATTTGTAAATCTGGGAATGAGTCAGATTCCTTTGGGTTAAATGGATGTTGCGTGTTATGCATGAAAGTGGTCCATATTTACAAGGCCATGAAAAGCCACTCAAGATGGCTTTGTGTAGCCTTGTAAATATGGTCTGCCGCACTGCACCACCGGAGAGTAAGAAAAATGACTTTCCGGCGGTGCAGTGTGCCGCTAGGGCCTTATAATTAAGGCCCCGAGTTCACTGATCTGACAGTATTCCAGGTATTTTAGTTAAAAGGTAATTTGGGAGACATGTGACACCCTGCACAAACTAAGGGCACTACTGTGTCATAATTAGCCATGTCACCCTTTTTGAAGACTTCATCACATAGTTAGGTGTGGTACACAGGAGCGATTGGAAAATATTATGAGGGACAACTTGTTCAGACTGCTGAAATAGCTTTTCTGTGATCTCATTGTTTGTTGTAAAATACAATTTTGGGAAGGACCCAGAATATTAAAATGAATGGGGCACCCAGGTTTAGTTATATTTTTGCAATTTTGCTGTTGATTATACTGGCTGATATGTTATGCTCACTGGAATGAAAGATAAAGGCGTTCATCTGGGGTGACTCAAAACCCAGACTGAAAATGTCAAAGCTCCATGTGTCAGCTGAGTTGGGCAGTCTACGTTTGCCTCACATGGAATCTTACTGTATTGAACACCAACTGTCTCAAGTGAAATATATGCTCCCCACATAAGGGATGCACTGAAATCTCTTATGGTTATACATAGAACAGATCCCTGTTGCTTTTGTTGCTTCTGAGAATGGGATGGCTATTATTATAATTTAAGGGTGCATGGATCAGCAATAAATTGAATCCTGTCATTTACTTTTCAACATATATGTGGCATATTATTCACAAAAGGTTTGACCCTCACATCAGGCTGCTTGTGGGAGCACTGGTCTTGGACAACAGAGAGATCCTCATAGAGGTCCTCACACCATTGTGAAAGATATGCTGAGACAAAAACATTCAGGAGATTTGTGACCTAATGTCTGAGAGCCTCTTTAAATATTTTGCTTATCTGCACCTTGAGTTTTGCTTGCCCCCTTCCCTGTTCTGGACATGTTGATTGTTGACAGCAGAGCTGTTGAGACTATCACAGATGAAGTGGGAGACATAGAAGGAATCGTGTCAGGGTTCCATGGACAAATCATTGACAATTGTATCTCACAACCGACTGCCACAGTTTTAAGGGGGTTGATGGAAACATATTTTAAATGTATTTTTTGTCCCTGGAGAAGCCAATAGGGAATAGCCACACTTTTATGTGGTAAAAGGGTCAGAGCACATGCACTCGGAGGCTGGCTTTCAGTCTACCAGTCTCCGGGTGCTCGGAGTCAAAATACTAACAAATCTTTCTTTAAAAAGTATGAGAAATCTGGGGAGACTACAAAGAAAGGCACATTTATTTCAGATAAATAGAATATATGGAGCATGAGAAATGAATATTCTAATAACTACTTGGTATAAAGGACTTGGTTGAAGAGAAGAGTGCAACATTTGATAATGAAGATCAACATTAAAGTGACTGATTTGCAAGACGCGACAATGGATACTAAAGTGTAGAAAATAAGGTTTTTGCAGATTAATTAGTTTTGTCAAAAACTGACAACAGAAAATATTTAGAATTACATTTTGTACATCTCTCAATGCTCTTTAGATGGTCTGATTGGTCTAATACCAGGTTGAAGCTTTTTTAATTTGTGATAATTTTCCAGATAGTACTGGAGCTGTATTACTTCAGCCTTCTCTCTTAGGAATTTTCAACAGAAAAGGTGTTTTAGAAATATGCCTGAACCTTTCAGTTTTACATAGGTCACAACTTTGAATTGTGTTAGCCTCCTATTCTTAATGCATAAGGAATATAGCACGCCTTATTAATTTATGAATTCAGCCATGAGTGGTGCAAAATCAATAGTGCATAACTTTAATGTCCCCGGGTAGACATGAGTCCAATGCATAGGCAAATGGGATAAGATCTAGCAGAATCCTGCTAACTTCAAGGGTGATGAGGAGCCATAAATGCCCAATAGCACAGTCTGCTATCTGAGATCCTTTGATGATACAGACTTTCTAGCCTGGTCATTTTGAACAATGTTTTGTCTGGTCATAACTGTTTCTTCCTGAAGAAGCATGGTAAAGTGGAGAGAGTTTGTCACTTACTGGCCTGGTTGTTACACTTTGAGATGGAAATTAATTATATTTATAAGATCAAGACAGACTCAGAAAATGTTGTGCATAAACAGGTAGGGATTATTAACATCTTGCAAAATACTACAGTGCATTGTACTCCTCAACAGAAAAATGAGATTGCCTAATTTGGAGGTCTATTATTACTCAGCAAAACTAATCTGGCCAACACAGTGGATTGTGGTTCAGGTGGATAAGGAAGGTTCTGAGATCTGTGCTATTTTGGGAGCCAAATACCAATAATTTGCTGAACCCAGATATATTTATGCACCTCGATGTTTAACATAGGTAGTTCAGCTCCATGATAACTCAGAATTGTCATAGTTATCTGGCTCAGGTCAGGATCGGAGCCCACGCGAAGGACAAACTATCACAGCATGGCTTTGTCAGCAACCAGCCAATCAGAGCACTGCTTTGTGATGACATATCACCAATCCCTGTGTGACTCCCTGGTTGTGTAACCAATCTCAGCCCGACTTATCCCTGAAGTGGGAAAACGATTGCAAAACCTCTCTTAAGTAAAAAACCAAAGAACTCTGCTGATCCTAGAAAAGAAAGAAATGTCAAATATAGTAAGTAAAACTTCACAAACTAGTATTAAGACCAAAGATAAGAAACCACAATTATATTTAACTTTCTATTTATAGCTAGCAGGCTCCCATCCAGCAGTCGTCTACCCTTTATATAGTGCTTGCTTTTGTGCACTCAAGACCAAGTTACACTAACCACAATTAAACACACAACCTAGAAAAGAAATCTGTTAGTCCAGTATCCCTATCAATGTATAACTGCCGCCTCACTCTAGACACTACAATGATGGACAAATAATCAAATCTTGAAATCTTAAATTTATAACACACCTGATACCAAACTCAAATCAAACCAATAATAGAATAAACTTCAAATGGGATAATAAATATCAATTGCACATGAACGCAGCGATAATGAATCTGCCCATCTACTCATTGAGCCACAATCTTCATCGCATAGCCAAACTTTTCAACACAGAAATAGAAATCTATCACAACTATATCATACTTCAAAACACTTTAACAAAGTAAATTTTTCGCTATTAATTCTTGCTCTTCAAATTTGTTCAGGAATGCCCAGGAAATCAAGCTAGTCACTTCACAGGAGCATCTGATACTGGAAAGTTGGCAAATTTCGATAATCTTCTTAATCCCTCGGGCCAGTCATTAGGAACGTAAAGGCTACAAAAAACTTTTGGAGGCAATGCTTTTGATGAACTGACAGGTTTACAAAATCTTGTAAATCTGGTAATGTGTTAAATACCGTGGGTGTTTTAATGGGAAAATCCACCGTAACACCTATGGCACACCTCCCTGTAACAGGGTGAGTCAACGCAGTGACTTGCGCTGCATTGACTCAATTCATATTTACAAAGTCATGAAAAATCACAGAAGCTGGCTTTACGTGGCGTTGTAGATATGGCCCAGCAGTGTGCGCCACTGGACCATCGCTAAAAGTGACATTCGGGTGGTGCAAAGGGGCTTGTAAATATGCCCCTGCATTCTAACTCAAAATTAAGGGGCATATTTAAGAGCCCCCAGCACCTTTCTAACACCACATTCTAAAGCCACATGGTGGTGGTAGGTGCGGTGCTAAAAGATGCAAGAAAAGTGGTGCTGCACTGTGTGCAGCACCACGTTTCTTAAATATGCCCATAAGTTTGAAAGATGCATTACAGAATTGTTAATATAAACAATGTAGGACAAATCATAGTTTGCCATGAAGACTCTGATACAGAACACAGAATCATAAGATCATAGTAGAAACCCTACTTAAGCAGTTACAGTTCTCTAGATTCGAAGTGGCTTATTTTCAAGCCCCCTGCAATGGTGGTACGTCATTTTTTATGACACTGGTAGCGCATTGTGCAAGCCAATATCTACAAGGCCACCCAAAGCCACTTTATATATAAGCATTCGGCTCGGGCCGCGGCGCCCGGCATGGAGACGTGCCGCGCCCCGCCTGCTGTGTATACTACGAGGCCCCAAATTGGGCATGGGGCCTCGTTCCTACATAGCGCAACGCTCTTACAGGCAGGTCTAACCTTCCCCCACTCACCTGTTCTTGTCTTCTTCTTTTTCTTCCTTTTCCCATTGTGCTTTCCTTTATGTTTTAGTTTTTTCCCATATTACCCCTCTCTTCCCAGCATGCTTTGGTTCCCTACTCTATATGGCTCCTAGTCCATTATGTTCTATGTGTATTTCCCTATCTAAGATGGCGTCCTTGCACTTCCTGTGGGTCGCTTCCTGTTTTCTGGTATATAAGGGCTGTGCTTCTTTCTCTTCTTGCGCTGCAACACTCTCTGTTTGGATGGTGTCTTCGCTCCTGTTTCCTATTATTATATACTGGTTCACATCCGTTCCAGTGTTGTTTCCTGGTATTTTTGCTCTTGTATTTACCTTTCTTTTTGCTCCTGTTTCAGGAACTTTTCCTTTCTGGAGGTTTGTTCCCCTTACCTGTGTTTTTTCCCTCCGGTACTACTTCTGAAGGTCACGGCCTGCCCTTGGCGTTTCCATTGCCTACAGCACCGTGGCTACCAGAAAGAGTCGCCCCTACCTGGGCCAAGGCCGAACATTCAGGACCAAGATCCTCGCCACTCGTTCTATGGACTCCAGGTTAAAGCAGCGCGTAAGTCGTGACAATATTGTGTAAGGCAATGCAGCACAAATTGCTGCATTGCCTTACACTGCCATAGGGAGGCACTCCATGGGCATGCAACACCCATGGGCTCTGATGCATTCCCACTCTTACAAGGCATTGTCAACCTGGGAATGTGTCAAAATCTTATGCCTCCCTTGGGGCAGCTCAATGAGGAGAAATATTTTTCTTTCTCCTCGTTTTTCCTCTTTCTATGTGTGCTGCATTCTGCATTTGCCATGAGTTTACTGTGGGCGAGTGCCAGGTTATGATGGGCCATCACAATAAAAAGTCTAAAACCAGGTGATCAAAAAGCAAAAAATATGGGTGGATTAGATGAGCAGAAGCACCTGCTCACAACGATGGCCTGCAGAAACTTTGAGTAAGGAAGACTCTGACTGGGAGCTGGAATAAGCAGCATCATGATGAGCAGAGCATCAGAAACTCCATTCATTCTATTGCGATAGAATCTTACACAAAAATGTGCTATAATGATATTGTGTTATCACTCAGACTTCTAGCTCAACTTATTAAGTCATTTCAAGTACATTTATTTTTGTCCATCAGTTATGACCATATGCATCATTAAAGTCACCAATTCGCACAAAAAATATATATCTCTTAAATTTGCACATAAGAAATATCTTTAAAAGCTATACTGAAAAAATATTTGGTAAAACGAAGACGAATGAAGAATTTTATGACATTTTAGCAACATGGGTTATTGGAGGAGTAGATTTAAATTGATGTTCAGTTGTATCTAATGATGAATGTTTGGTAATTGCCCTTAGTTTGTTGCAATTGTAGATTTTGAAAGGTGACTGTTCAGGTCATGTTTTATGTTCTGTCTTGGTAGTGGAGCTGTTGTCAGATAATTATGGGAGAACCACCTGGAGAGGGACTTTGGCTCCTTCTACATGTTGGGAGTCAGAAGTACATGTTTTGATTAGGCAGACATTTCTGTGCTTCCACAAAAAAGTGCTTTCCCTCCACATATCCATGACCGTTGTATTTATTTATCCATCTGTCTGAAGTTGAACTTCTAGGACACACACATGGAATTGTAAAGTTATTAAAATGTCTTAGATAACTATAATTGACAGTGTTCTCTCTGGTTGCAGCACACATGGGAAGAGAAGAGTCATTTAACTACATGGATCACACCTATCAGCATGATTGATGTGCAGGGAGATATTATGCCTGGTGACATAGCTCTGGGATGTTTATTAGGAAAAGTTATTATTGTGGATTGCTGCCACATAGAAAGGTGTTGGGTACATGTAATTTCACAGATTACCATGGTAAGCAAGGACTGTGATGTTGGTCACAAACCCTGGGAGTAGAATTTGACTGTAATAATTCTTATTAAACCCTATAAAAAGGGTCGCATATTGTTTTGCCAACTGTTATTTTCCACATATTTGTAATTTTATAAGTGTATACCTGATCACTGCTAGCTTCTCTGAGCTTGTTTGCCAGTTTCTGCGCACTTATGTAGGCCTCGTTGTAAATAGTGTTAAGCCATTGGTCAAGGGTAGAGGCCTTATCAGTTCATTGGGAAAAGCAATGTCAGATTCCTTAGATGAGATTTTGTTTCTATAATGAAAAGTCATGATATAGCTAGTAGGTCTTATTTACTGTGAAGAGCATATGTGAAAGGCAAACAGCTTTTATGAGTAGATGTGCTAAAGCTTGTAGGCAGGCGTTCTGTTACATGGAATCCATGGAATCTCACAGATTACTATATTAGGCAAGGATGCAGGTGCTGGTGACTCACCTGAACAAACCAGGGGGATAGACAATATACACTATGGGAATCTTTATTAGGCCCTGTTAGTAGGGATTTTGTATTGTTTTGACAGCTGTATTTTGTACATATGTGTACCTTTTCTAAGTAACCCCGAGGATTGTCTTCTGGGAAGGCTTATGAACCAACCCAGTAGATCTGAGTTGCTTATGGTGACACACCAATGGAAAAGGTTATAGGCTTGATTGTTTATAATAAAAGGTTATGAGAAAAGCAATAGGCCTGACATATTGATTATGAAAAGCATATGTTAAAGTCAATAGGCATTGATTGGTAAAATATTATTACTCAGTATTTTTGTTACATGAAAATTCAAAGATTACCATAGTAAGCAAGTATTTTAGGTACTGGTTATCCCACTGACAAATCATGGGTGTGGCAGATTTGTACAGCCAGAATCCTTGTTAGGCCTTCTTAGAAGAAATAGCATTTTGACCTGCCAACCGTGTTAGAACTGACAGCCTTAGGGTGGTTTCCACTCCACCCCCAAAATATTCTGACCTGTGTATGCAGTTTTACACTGCCAGTTTGGCCTGGTAAGATAAACATCTTGCCAGGCCTAAGCCTTCCCTTTTAATACATATAAGTCGTACCTAAGGTAGGCCCCTGTGTGGCCCACAGGGACAATGTATTTAAATGACAGGGCATCCACGTTTAAGTTTTACATGCCCTGGTTTTATTTTTCACTACTGCAAAGCCTATCTCTCCCTTAGGATAACGTTGGGATTACCTTATTACATCTTATAAGTGTAATTCCTGATCTACAAGAGATAAGCTTGTCAGGTTTGGTGTCTCTGAACTCACAATTTAAAATCACAATTTATGGTGAAGTTTGATTTTAAGTTGCAGTTCTGGAAATTACACTATTAGAAAACTGACATTTTCTTATTTTAGCCATATGATGCCTATTGCTCGTCTCCAGTACATGTTTGGGGTGGGGTGACAGCTGGGCTTGTGCATTTCCTCTAGACAGCCACACACATAGGGCACTTAGGTGTGACTGATGGGCCATCCTCACTGCATTTTCTGTGTAACTTTACCATCTCTCCATAGGGTCTGCCCCTAATAACTGAACCAGGATAATAACTGTCTGCCCTTAAGATGTTATTTGTAGCAGTGGGCTTTTTATTATACTATACGTTTGCTCTACCTTGTATAGACAACCTACTGCTACAAATAATATTTTCAGAGCAGACAGTTTTTATCCTGGTTCAGTTAATAGGGGCATACCCTAAGGAGGGCAAGGATATGCAGACATTGCAATGGAGGATGAACATTTTGAAAAGGAAGTTAGTATTCTTACAAAAAGATCGTTGGCACATGGGTACTATAGCACCTTGCTCTACCAGGCTGAAAGAAGAATTTGTACAGTTGACAGGAAAACTACTCTTGTGCAGAAACCTAAATTTTGCATGAAAATAGACAAGCCCTGATTACGAAGTTCAGTCAAGAACATGGGGCCATATTTATACTTTTTGACGCAAAACTGCGCCAACGCAGTTTTGCGCCAAAAAAATTAGCGCCGGCTAACGCCATTCTGAAGCGCCATGCGGGCGCCGTATTTATTGAATGGCGTTAGCCGGCGTTAGCCGACCGGCGCTGCCTGGTGTGTGTGAAAAGAAAACACGTACACCAGGCAGCGCCGGCGTAGGTAAAAATGGCGTTTGGGTGTCCCAAAATGGGGCAAGTCAGGCTGAGGCAAAAAAATCGTCTTAACCCGATTTGCGCCATTTTTTTTGGGCGCCCAGACGCCATTAACATGACTCCTGTCTTAGCAAAGACAGGAGTCATGCCCCCTTGCCCAATGGCCATGCCCAGGGGACTTATGTCCCCTGGGCATGGTCATTGGGCATAGTGGCATGTAGGGGGGCACAAATCAGGCCCCCCTATGCCACAAAAAAAAATTAAAAAAAATACTTACCACAACTTACCTTTTCTTCCCTGGGATGGGTCACTCCATCCTTGGGTGTCCTCCTGGGGTGAGCAAGGGTGGCAGGGGGTGTCCCTGGGGGCAGGGGAGGGCACCTCTGGGCTCATTCTGAGCCCACAGGTCCCTTAACGCCTGCCCTGACCCAGGCGTTAAAAAGAGGCGCAAATGCGGGGTTTTTTGCCCCGCCCACTCCCGGGCGTGATTTTTGCCCGGGAGTATAAATACCACGCACATGCCTGGGAGTCATTTTTTAAGACGGGAACGCCTACCTTGCATCTCATTAACGCAAGGAAGGTGTTCACGCAAAAAAATGAAGCTAACTCCATGAACTTTGGCGCTAGATGCGTCTAACGCCAAAGTATAAATATGGAGTTAGTTTTGCGTCAAATTTGCGTCGAAAAAAACGACGCAAATTCGGCGCAAACGGAGTATAAATATGCCCCATGGTACTTTTTACAAAATATTGAAAAAACATTGGTCAGGTGTGCCAGAGTTGACTGGCGTAATTCCAGAGAAATCAACGATAACATACAGGAAATGCAAAAATGTGAAGGAAAAAGTAACTAGAAATTATCTGTCATCAGTAAGTTCAAATGGTGGCAACTGGTTACCCGATCCCCCCAAATGTTTTTATATTTGCACTATTGCAATATATGTGAGTTTGGCTCAAACAACATTAAGATGTCCAGATACAATACAGAACAGACATGTCACAGTCAACAATTTAGCAGTTGTAACAGTGTTTTTGTTATTTACATTGTGATTTGTGGATGTTCGAAGACACGTTTACGAAGTACATAAAGAATGCTCAAACTTAGCATACAAGAGCATGCTAGAGCACTTAGAAATCAAGAGCCACATTCCCCCATAGTTCACAACATTAGAGAGTGCCATCCAGATGACATTAAAATTTAAATTTCATGGGTTACAAAAAAATACTCAAAGATCCAAGGGGTGGTGATATGGAGCTCCCTGACTGTCTTATTATAAGTGGAATAACTCTTCTAACAGGCAGCTAACACTGTATGATATGGCTGATGCCCCAAAAAACATATAATGCAGTTTCCATCAGTTAGGCCAAACCTGAGGACCTACTTACAGCTCTGTAACCAGTGCTTAATTTGAGCCGGTGGTTGCCGGTGGGTGGCACTGGCACTTTGTTTTTTTAACACAGCACTTATTTTTCCTGATCAGGCATTTCCCAAGAGCAAAAGAAGGAAAACACACATAAACGGGAAAGAAGGATGTAGACAAAGATGGGAAGCGGCACGAAGAGGGAAAGCAGGCACCTGCAGGAGTGAGATAAATGCAGTGGAAGTGCCTGGCAGTGGATGAAAGAGCCTGGGGTGCTATGGGCTTCTGAGTAAGGCTTCAGGCACCAGCACTCTTTCTCTTACAAACTAAGCACTGCCTGTAACTGGAAAATATTCTCACATTTACAGATAATTGCTTGAGAATCATGCTGTAGAATACATATTAATATGTCATTCCTTGGTCCTTTTTTGATAAACATTTGCTTTCTAATTTGATTATAATATCATTTAAAAAATACCAGTTATAACATAGTTTACGAGCTAAGCAAATGAAATTGTTTTGCCTAGGTCATAGTGACCATGAGGAGTGTATAGATTCTGTAAATAGAAGTATATTCGCCAAAGCTCCTTTAATGAAATCTCAAACACGTGTGAGCCTCTCTACTCCAGTTTTTACTAGTTGTCTTGTTCTCTTCTAATTTAATGTTGCACACAGGAGACATGTGGGATGTCCCTACCAGGCTGTTTATTAAGGCTAAACTCTACACAACATACCCTCAGGGCTTCAGTTGTGGCATCTTCACATTTCTGATGTTTGAGTTTCAATTTCTTCAGCTAGGGTTACCATTTCCGCATTCAACCCACTAAGTGGCATATTTATACTTTTTGGTGCAAAAGTACACTAACGTAGTTTTGTACCAAAAAGTTTAGCACCGGCTTGCGCCATTCCTGACCACCAGCTGGGCGCCATACTTATGGAATGGTGGATGCCGGTGCAAAGGGAGGGCTAGCATAAAAAAAAATGACATTAGCTGGGTGGGACTGGCGGTATGGGAGGAGGGAGTTTTGCACCAAAAAATTACGTTAGGCTGCTTAGAGTAAAAAAGAAATGACTCTAACCAGCCTAGCATCATTTTCTGACACAAAACCATCCATACCACATGACTCCTGAGTTAAGAAAGACAGGAGTCATGCCCACCACCCCAATGGCCAGCACAGGGGACCAGTGTCTCCTGGGCATGGCCATTTCACCCTATGCCATGCAGGGGGCCTCATGTTGGGCCCCGATGGCACTTTATTAAAAAAAAAAAATACTTAACTATACTTACCCTATTTACCCAGGATGGGGTCCCCCATCCTCCAGTGTCCCTCTGGAGTGGGTGGGGCTGTTCCTAGGGCATGAGGAGGGCATCTGTGGACCCATTCCATGTTTTTTAACCATCGAAATGGGTCCACAGGTCCCCTAACGCCTGGTCTGAACCAGGCATTAAATAATGGTGCAAAGCAAGCTTTGCACCATTATTTAACCCCTCCTCCCACCCATGTGTCATTTTAGCACGGGATACATATGGGGCTATGGAGTTAGCACCATTTTTTAGATGGGAATCCCTATTTTGCATCTCATTGACACAAGGTAGGTTCACACATCTAAAAAAATTTGCAAACTACAATATTTTGACGTTAGACATGTCTTCTGGGACAAGACAATAATACTGTTCTATTATTCACTTACGCCCTTTATTAGGGTCCATTATTATCAACTGTTCCCCAGTACTCTGACAGCAAGAAATGCTCTGCAGCACAAGCCATTTTATGAATTTCATTTGGATTACCTTTGCACTTCTTGTCCCCTGGGCATGGCCATTGCACACTGTGCCATGCAGGGGACCCCAAGTTGGGCCCCGATGGCACTTTATTTAAAAAAAAAAATAATTACCTATACTTACCCTACTTACCTATTATGGGGTCCCTCATCCTCCATTGTCCCTCTCGTGTGGGTGGGGCTGTTCCTACGGCATGAGGAGGGCATCTGTGGACCCATTCCATGGTTTTTAACCATGGAAATAGGTCCACAGGTCTCTTAACGCCTGGTCTGAACCAGGAATTAAATAATGGTGCAAAGCAAGCTTTGTACCATTATTTAACCCCTCCTCCCACCCATGCATCATTTTAGCACAGGGGATACATATGGGGCTATGGAGTCGGCACCATTTTTTAGATGGGAATGCCTATTTTGCATCTCATTGACGCAAGGTAGGTTCACACATCGAAAAAATGGTGCAAACTCCAATATTTTGACGTTAGACGTGTCTAATGCCAAAATATGAATATGGAGTTTGTTTTGCTCCAATTTTGCGTACAAAAAATGACACAAATTTGGCGCAAATGGGGTATAAATATGCCCTTAAGGTGCCTAAAGGTTTCCAGGTTGTTTTGTTAATATCTTTTGCACATGGTTTCTTCTGGGACAAGACAATAATACGGTTCTATTATTCACATACGCCCTTTAATAGGGTCTGTTATTATCAACTGTTCTTCAGTAATCTGACAGCAAGAAATGCTCTGCAGCACAAGCCATTTTGTGAATTTCTTTTGGTTTACCTTTGCACTTTATTTGCTTCCTCGGGCCCAACTTGAGGGCCACATATTTGGCATTTTAAGTCCACCGAAAGTACTTTATATGCTGTGGTAGCCCGCTAGTAAGCCATGGGAGGAACAGAAAATAAACACATTGTGTTGGTTACCTTTATCAATGGGACTTACAGTTGGTACCGGCTTTCTCTCAGTGATCGATAGAAATCTTGAGGTGTGATCATCGCAAAGACTGGGCATTTTAGAAGCAATGCAGGAGCACATCAACAATTGCTCATATTATATGGCCGTGAGTTTTACAGTCAGGATCATACGCAGTTCTCATCACTGATGAGCTAAGGGAGCATTTTCTGCAAATCACATTCGATACTCACAAGCACGCCAGATATTTTCCATTAGAAGTAGGAAGTAGTGCCATCCAGAACTGTGATGCAACCACTGAATTATTGCACTTCCGTTCTATTAAACATGTCTACACTGTTCATGTTTTTAAGCATTTAGCAATAGTTTCTGAACCTCCATTTCAGTTCCTTAGCTTTACTATCTGTGCCTGAGTCTCTTTGTCTGCCTCCGAGCTGTCTCAAATCTATGACTTCTCTCAGATTGTCTCTCCAACTTTGCCTTGTGTCTCTGTTTTTTCCTGCTGTACATTGTGTGATTGGCCACTTGTTCCAGGTGAAAAATCCCCATTCCTTAACTCTTCTTTCATTTACATGTGCTTGCTATAATCAGTGTTAGACCCGATAGCCTCAGGGTGGTCCTCCCCAAACTTTTTCTTTCCACCCTCCTATTTTTCTGAATTCGTCTTTGCTTTCCTTAGGACTCTGTTCACCTAAACATGGTTAGCCAGTGCTAAAGAGCCTGCGCCCACTAATACATGGCAAAAGTGTTTTATACCTGATTGGCATATTTCATTTAAGTTTTATTCCTTAGTAAATTTATATGCCATGTACCCCTGGCCTGTAAATTAAATGCTACTAGGTAGCCTGCATCACGTATTGTACCACCCACTTAAGTAGCTTTCTAAAATATGTCCCAATCCTGACATTATAGCCAGATTGCAGTATTAAACTGGCAATTCAGCATGGCATATTAACCCCCTTGCCAAGCCTTAAACTCCTCTTTTTATTACATATATGTCACCCCTACGGCAGGTCAGAGGCAGTCCATAGGGAAGGATGCATTGTACTTAGAAGGTTGGACATGTACCTTTAAGTTTTACATATCCTGGCATGAAAAAAGACTAACTTATTTTGCGGTAGTGTGAGGCCTACCTCTCCAAAAGTATAAGATTGGGTTACTTCATTACATTTAACAAGTGCTAATATTTGATTAGAAGCAGGTAGTCAATTCATGTTTGGTGTCTAAGATATTGTAATTTAAAATCCTCCTTAATGGTAAAGTTGGATTTTAAGTTACAATTTTGAAAATGCCACTTTCCTGAGCCACATGACTAGATGAAGTTGGCAGTTGGCCTTTGTTTATTCCTCCCAACCCAGCACACAATATAGGGATTAGAAGTGCCTGGATGGTGCATCACTGTCAGGACGTGGGATGGGGTGGGAGGAGTGAAAATGGGCACATAACCACTTGCAAACCAATATGCTATACCTTGCCTTCACACAAAGGACTTCACACTACCTCATTGTGCCTATAATCAGGCTGGAAATGCAAAAAGAACAGATGATGGACAGGATACTGAACAATGCAACATTCACTCCCAGTCACAAAGATCTGAGGCCCATATTTATACTTTTTGACTTTGTGTCAAAAAGTTTAGCGCTGACTAACACAATTTTTTAACGCCACCCGGGTGTTATAGTTCTACTATGACGCTGCGTGGTGCTAAAAATAGTTTAGTGTAATTTTTCCTGACGCTAACCATTGTGCCTTGTCGTAAGGCAAAATGACGTTAAAGGCGGAAAAATGACTTCAATACGTTTTATGACATGTAAATATGTCGCAAAACGGAAATGCGTCATTTTTCCCCACAATAGCATCAAAAAGAGACACTAATGGAGTAAACAGTGCAAAGAAGAGGCAATATGGACCCGCACAGCCAGGAGAGACCCCAGGGAGACCCCAGACAACCAAGAACCAGCCAGGAGGACATTGACAAGACCCAGGGGAGAGAGAAGAAAAAGAGGAAGTGTTGTTTCTGCACCGAGGAGCATGAAATACTGGTAGGAGAGGTGAAGGAGCACCAACATCAACTCTTCATCACCTCAAAATTGCCAATTGGAAGGAGAGAGGCAATTTGGCAGCAGATAGTTGACAAGATTAACAGTGTGGCAGAGGTCAGGAGAACTGTCACTGAGTGCAAGAAACGCTGGCGTAACTGCAAGCGGAGGACAAAGGAAGAAATGGCAAGGAACAGGAAGGCAGCACTGCAGACCAGAGGTGGGAGTCCAGCACCACAAGAGGACCTGGACGAGATGGAGGAGCTGGTTGCAGTCGTCTTCCCAGAAGAAATGGTCACTGGTATCACAGGACAGTACAGCGCAGACTACCAGGAACAACAACACGTGCAGGGCAAGTTGCATGGGGGAAAAATATGCCAAATGTCAAGTGCTAGAAGGGGAGGCACATAGGTTACACACAATGCATGTCAGCCCTGCAAATCAGGCAGTGGAAAGGGCAAAGAGCCAGGGCATGGGACCTCCTGCACTGCCCATGCCAGGTGCATGGGATGTGCAGGAACACACAAGGGCAAACAACAACACACACCAACAACCTCTGAATGGGGGTTCACCGCCATGCCAAAGGCTGGTAGAAATGTTGAAACAGACCAGGAGGGTAGCATTAAATGTAAAACTGGTTTGGTGTCTCAGGACATCTGGCAAGCCAGTATGTAAACTGCAGGAAACTGCCCAGTGCCAGGCTATTGGCCCAAGGGGGATTCACCATTGACAAAAGTTGCCACTACCACCTGTGCTGTTGGCGCTGGTCATTTAAGAAATGGCAGTTAGGTGCCCATAGAACAAACACACTCAAAAGGAGGGTTCAGTATGACTACTTGACCAATCCCCATCAATCCCGACCCAAGTGCAACTCCCGTCAACTGGTCATGTTCATTGACTCAATAACCATCAGGCACTGTCACATACATAATGATGTACACAGCAGTAATCTCATACCCATGCTGGCCACCCCTGTGTCACAATAGCTGCAATGCCACCATGCAGCATCTCATAGTGCAATGAGAACTGCATTGAGGGGGAGGACATATGTGTGTAGGAAGGCGAACACACTCACATAGTCAAAAGAGGAAATGGAACTGTGCCAGCTCCATCAGTGCAATGCAATGTAGCACACGAGCACAAACATCAACATGAGGAGTTAGCAATGGTAACAAGAGCATTGTGTCTGAGCTAGGGTGGGGTGGTGCTAGGTCTGAGCACTGCAGAGGTGTATGTGAAACATGAAAGACTGGGACAGGGGCATATTGTCATGTGTGGTGCTGTGGAATCAGCACAGCAACACCCATCGCAAGGCCTCACCATGCAAATGGAAGCATAGGGAGGGTTGATGTGGACAAGAAGGTGACAAGCCACAAATAGGACATAACTCACACCTAAAAGATGTGGTGCAGAAAATTGCACAAAATGCCCTTCCCTACATGTGAGGTGCAGCTGGGACATAGGGCTGAGAGACTGCAAACATCAAGTACAGGAACAATGTATGGGAATCAAGATGACAATGAGCCACCAACAGGAAGTCAGTGACTTCACATATCAACTGCCACAACACAGACACACTAATTGTACAATATCTCATTGAAGGGGTTGATGGTTCTCCTGCCGATCTGCCTGTCCTGGACTACCCTGATGACCTGGATGACCAGCTGACAACCGTCAGCCAGGAAACCCTCCAAGATGTCCTGGGAATCCTCCAGACACCACCTCCAGTCACAAGGAGGAGCATTTCTGTACCAGCCATCCCAGAGGCCCCACTCACCATCCTAATAGTACGACCTGCCAGCTCCAACACAGCTGAGGACACAGAGACCACCTTTGAGAGAACAGTGGTGGGAGTCCTTCAGGAGCTGCCCAAGGAGGTGAGAGTGGAGATGCAAAGTATGGCAGCCAGCCTTGAGGATATGCACATGTGCATCATAACGGCCACTGAACAGACAGCAACCAAACAAGGCACACAATCCCCACTGCATGGAGTCCAGCAGTGTCTGAGGGACCTAACCACTGTCATGAAGGAGTTGACACAACATCTGCCTTCCCAATCTTGTTGCAGCATGCATGACAACAAGCAGGACTCCATGCACCGGGAACTGGCCTCCCTCAGGGCAGACATGGATGCCTACCACCCACGGGGATGATGCTGCCATACTAAAAAATCAGCAGCTCCTTCTTGCTGCAGTGATGCCAAATGTAGTTCCACAGATGGCAGCTGCCGGGAATTTGGTGTCCACTTCTCCAACCAATGGAGTGTGTGTGACCCCCCCTGCCCCATCACCACCAGCACCACCACCACCAATGGCAGAGGAGACAACACACACATCAGAGGATGAAGATGTGGAACAGATCATCTTTACCCGTAGGAGTATCCGGTAGCACCAGCCCATGCCACATGGGCAGGGATTTCCCTTTGTCCTGTGCTTGACATCATGCCAGTGTTGCTACAGTTGGTGACATGCACTCTTCACCGACACACTGTTAACCTTTCCACTATGGACTGCAATTGTCTCTCACTACTAAATTGGTAATCCATGTTCCCCTGCACTGAATGACACTTTACCCAAGCATGTCCAATGACATGTCCCTCAATCCTGGACTTGTATTGTGTCACAATAGATTGGTTTTCACTAATGGGGTCACAGACCTAGACAAAGTAAATATTGCACTACATCACTTGTAAATAAACAGCACCTACACAACCACATTGTCTCTGTGTAATGTGACACATCTACCTTGCTGTAGATTTGTGATTTGTGTAACATATCTATAGTCACAGAGTGTCAGTACAAGAGTGCTGAAATATTGGGGGCACATATCTACGCACAAGGTACCTATATGATGAACATCAATGCTGGACACATCCCCTATGAGCAAGTCACTATGTATGTGAAATATATTGAACACATGCATGCCTCACCCACCACATATAGCAGGAATGGCTGTGTAAGAGCAGTCAGGCAATAATGTCAGCTGGGAGTACCAGTGAAACACATTGGTGTGAAATAGATATACTTAACCTCATCTGAAATTGCCACTGCTCAGTTTAGCAGTGTTGATATGAACTGCAGGCTGTAGTCAGACAACCCATAGTACCCAACATTCAGACACAGGACAGTTTAGAAACCACACCTACCTGTTCAATACACGGGAAACATAGTCACCTTGAGTGGTGGGTACATTGGATGGCAGATGCATTGACAAGTAGATGTGTTGTAGCTGCCAATGTGACAGCTCAGTTGTAAGCGGGAATGAACATGTCAAGAGAGGTATCTGGATGCAGGACAGAATCCCCAAGCCAACGCACAATTCTCACTGTACACTCATGGGAAGATCCTGAGACCCAGGCATATGACACATGCAGTAAGGGAGTACCCAAAATGTTATTATATATGTAGAAAACTGATCTAAAAACTATGAAAAACACCTATCTTATCTAAACAACTAACCTAATCTAACCTATCACTAACTCTCTAAAACCCACTCCAAAATATGATGACGAATGAGGAGGGAGGGGACTGAACTGGGGTGAACGGGAGGCATTAGTTCAGAGGTTGGCCCCCTTGAGTGTCCTCTTGATTGCCTTCAGTCTCTTTGAATTGCGGTCCACCTTCTTCTTGAGTCCGACCAAGTTCTCGAGGACCAGTTTCATGTCCCTCTTTAGGTCCTTTATTGCCAACATGTCCAGTGCAGCAGACATGGTGGGCTGTGATGCTGATGTAGAGGGTGTTGCAGGTGGGGCAGAAGTGGCGTGGTGGCTGTGGCCCCCTGTTTAGCTGTGGTGCTCGGTCCACTCTTTGTGGGTAGTGTGGGTCCCCCCTGGCTGAATGCCCGCCATTCCCCAGTGGCTCGCTCCTTTCAATAGCGTTGTGCCGTCCTGCGGTACCCAGACTCCACATCCAATATGTGGCGATAATGCACTGCCCTCTTCGGGAAAGCCCTGAGTTCCTCACTGTCAATGTTGGCAGCTGTTAGATTGAGACAGGCAACCATCAGTGTCAGCATTGTGTGATGTATAAACAGATGATACTCTAACACTCTACCTCGATTTGCACATGCACTCCAAATCACATTCCAGATAATACAATGTCCTGATGAATGTAATGGCAACGCTGCCTACCCATCATGTCATTGACACCAAAGCAATACACAACAAGAGTTGGAACCAAAAAAACTAATCTGTGCATTGATTTAGTGTGTCACAATGCAAGGGCAGCAACAACTTCACATGGGCCAGGCCCACTAATATTCATCATCTGAGTCAACTTTAAACCACACAACACCAGTAACTAGTAGATGCCATTGGGAGTATGGTATGCAGTTGCTAATCATGGATGGAAAAACATGCTCAGTGTCATATCACTGTCACTATGAGTGGACAATATATCACAGTGTGTAACATTTTTGGCGAGTGAGCTAGTGATCCAGCTTGAAGACAGTGCAGCAGACATAGGCTGCAAACTCACATTGACAGTGACACCCCGGTGATTGAGAGCCACACATCTGCACACGTGGACTGGGCCTAATACTCATGTAGTGCTATACCCTACAACAACCAAATGTGGGCAATCTATTTAAGATAGTACTCCATGGCATGATTTGGATTAGGGTGAAAAATCCATGGCACTTCCCTGGTGCACTGCAATACAAGTGACTCAGGTATTGTGGCTTGTGCTTCAAGGCACACTGAGTAACTGTTTGATGGGCATGGGGCTCAATTTTTAGTCTGCAAGTATCATGCATTCAGTCGTCCATGACTGATGTGGCACAATTGTATGTTCGTAACAAATGCCCCATGTCATTGTACCCTAAGGCAGGTATGCCCCCATTGCCATCATAATGGCAGGGATCATGTGTGTGTGTGTAATGATGACATTGTAGCGCTATACATAGATTGCCCACTTTGCTGTCAGGATCCAGTGAAATATGGTATGCTGTGGGTCTCTTGCCTTATCATGATTGACACAATGCAGGGGCACAGGTGTTGCCATGGCCCCTGAAATGTGTGACTAAGTGATAGTCGTACATGACTCAACAAAGCTCTGACCTGCATTGTTACAATGTATAGACATGTGGACTCCATCTCAGTACTGGGACAGTAACACTTTGTTCTGGTTGCATTCATACTGTCCACAAGCATTGCATGCAGCACGCTAACACATCTGATACTCTCACTCAGGAGGATTCTACAGTAAACGTATGTCAATTGGATACTCACCAACAGGGCCACTGATCACCACACCCAGGTGGTCTAGCAGATCCTGCTCTCCGGCAACCAGGTCAGCCCAGCAATGCTTCAGCTGGTGTACATTATGGCTGTACAGTACACTCTCTTCAGGTGGTGGAGCACCTTGCCCCACCATAGCCACCTCCCCTCCGTCTGATACCCCTGTATCACTCTGTCCCCATCTCAAGCATCATTGGCAAGAAGTGGCCCACCAGCCACACAAAGCCTCTGGGCTTCTCCTCCCCCATCCGTGTCAGCCTCGCCCTTCCTGACATGTCCCTCATGCACAATGTGAAACTGTAAAAAGGAAAAGAAAATTGACAAAAAAGGAATCTTACAGCCCAAACTTTTTAACCCCAACTAACCCAACTAACCTAATACCCAGACAGACACCCCACAGTACAAGTACAAAGAGAAATAGAGTAAACTACACAAAATCACTGACAGTGGTACAAGTAAGAGTCACAATTCCCACCAGACACGAGAGACACCACAAGATACAAAAATTGCCTAAAACACATCAACACCAAGACACAGCCACACAGGCGAAAGATGCACAGACTGTAAAGTTAAAGTGAAAGTACACCCATTGTACCATGCCTGTAAACAGGATTTCCTATTACATCACTTCCTGTCCCCTTGCGTCACGTTTTACATCATCTGTGTATTTTGTTTTTACGCATAAGATGTTTGGGTGACTATTTCTGATGCATTACCTACGTGTGCCGCAATATATGACGCATTACCTGTAGACTTCAATTTCACAGGACATCTGCATGAGTGTAGTGCAAGGGTGGAATTCACAACCATGGTTTGAAACTTTGCGTTTGCGGGTCTTTTCAACGCATTAGCATAAATTTTATTTTACTCTATTCGTGATTGCGTGATTTTGTTCCATTGACCATGGATGCACCCTGTATCAACATTCAAATGGGATGTGATGGGCTGCAGTGTGTAATAGTGTGTACGGCCATATGTGGTAGATCATGCAACTTTGTGATTTGGGTGTGTATGGTCTGTTACACTGATGTGTGTGTTTCTGAATGAAAGGCATGCAAAACTTTGGATGTCATGCATATGTATGAATGTGTGACAACTGTGTATACACATTTGATGGCAGTCAGTGATCTACAACAGTCATGATATGTGTTTGTGAAATGTGTTGACTCATGTGATGTGTGTAGTTGTTTGACTCAGAGGGCATTACATTTAAGACGACATACAACTCAGGCATTGTTGATGATGGTTGATGAGTGCTATGTAGGATATGTTACCCCTCAACTGTCTCTAAATGTTGGTAATGAGTTCATGGTGACGTGTGTAGACTACACAAATGTCTGACATGTGTACATATTTGGTACGTACTGTGTTTGACACACTGTGCCAAAATTCCACCCATATAATATTTGGTACACATGTCAGTTTGACCTCATTACAATTAGCTAGGTTTATTGTGTTGTTGTGGTGGACTTGCTGTCCTAGCTGCATGTGTTCTCATTATTTCTGATGTGCATTCCACAGACGTGTCCAGTCCAAGTGTGTGGGCATGTGTATCCTGTATCAGGATTGGGCCCCATGGCAGTGACAAGACTGATTTCCAGGGATGGACTGCACAGGGCAAGTGTCATGAACATTGCTTGTCATACCTTGGATAATCATGCTACCCATTGTCACAAATGATGCCCACCCCCTTATCACACAAGCTCCTTGCAGACATTGCAAGTGTCACACTTAGTAATGTCAGTGGTCTGTTCATACATTCCTGTCCTTCTGATATTTTACATCCACTGCCTCATGTATTGGACCCTTGTTTACCTCATTATTGAAGATGTTATAGTTGGTATAGCTGTATGCCAGTGTTGAACATGTTGGCAACGTGGATGTGACTCCATTGATTGTGTCCTTAATTTGTGACATTCAAGTGATGAGTCTATTTGTGATGTGTGTGATGGTTACTGTACAATCATAAGCATCACATGTGATGTTGCCTCAAAAGTTTTCAGATTTCTATTTGTGACATGCTCCCTAAGGTAATACTCACATTCCTAAGGTACATGTGATGGAGAATGACGACACCAGAGCAGGATTGTGAGATCAAGTAAGGTGATAATTTACATATATTAATAAGGTGTGTAGAGTGACTATAAAGTGAAAAAGTTGTGTATGATTTGCTGTCTGCGGCGTATTCCAGCAGCTGTGTTCTGCTGTTTACCCTAATTTTCCCTGCCGCCATCCTCCTACTCCTCCTCTTCCTCCTCCTCAGGCAGTTCTTGGTCCGGCTTATTTAATGAGATGTTCATCCTCACACAATTGTAGTGCGGGATAGCACAGGTCAGTATATTTTTACAAATATTTGTGGGGCATATAGGAAGCTACCTCCGGTGATGTCCAGGCACCTGATTCTGGACTTCAGGATGCCAGAAGTCCTTTCCACAATGGTGCGTGTCCTCTGATGTGCCTCATTATAGGCACGCTCTACTGCTGTGCTTGGGTTGGAGAATGGGGTCATGATCCATGGCTGGATCCCATTACCCAGATCCGCTGCAAAAAATAATAGGAGTGAGTATTTTGTTAATGCTTGCAACAGGATTGTCATGTAGCATGGCAGTTGATATCTTGTGTTGTCTGTGACTCATATGTGTTTGTGGTATGGTGTGAGTTCCTGGCCTTCTGTAAGGTCTTCTCAGCACTGGGTTGTTGGATATGACAACTTGTGTTTGGCTCAAGGACCTGGGATATATGATTTGGTTTTCTAACTGTTGGTCAGTATGTATGTACTATGCGTTGTGTAATGTCCCATAGGTATCAGTGTGCTTTCACTGGAAGGGACATGATGCATCCACACATACAAGGGGTTCAGATGTGGTAGTAACAAGCTTGCACTACATGGCATGGACATCCCATCCATTTGGACAATTGTCATTGCAGATGAAATGCGACAATGAGGCCTTTTGAATTGGGTAGGTGACAATGCACAACACATCTCCAAAATTTGGCAGCACTGACCTGTTCAGTATTGACAAAGCACGATTGTCCCATGTGAGACTTGTTTAAGGCAACCCTTTGTTGTTTCCTCTGCCAGTTGCTTATGTACAGCTGTGCACCTACACTACCGAACTTGCACCAGGGAACCTGGCTAACTGCCTTGTGGAGGTGGATGTATCTGTGCAGGAAGGGCCACCTTCCTATATCCCTATACATATGCTGTTTTGATGGACAATTGGCCCTTTCAGTGTGTGCAGAAGTGTGAAGTTTGCATTGGTGGCACATTAATATGTGTTCATAGTACACCCCACTTCCTTACTGCAATTTGCAAACGGCACCCCTGGGGTGGTGTTTAATGTTAGCACTGCCTCAGTGTTTCCATGTCACCTACGTTTGAGTCAGCAACATCATGCTATGTGTCTCATGGTGTTAGAACTGCTGCAACACACATTGCACACCCCTTCCACAATACATACTGCTTGGGAGGGTGGCCGATTGACTATGTGGCCTCAAGTAATTGGAAATAGTTAATCTTTCCAAGTTGTACATACAGTGCAGGCCATGTCATTGTCAATGTGGGCTTTAACATTGGTCCCGTGGTGCTCCTGAGTGGCAGCTAATGTTTGTGGCAGCCGTCAGTTGTCCAGGGGGGTGTATCCCATTGTGTCAGAGTGTACAACATAACCACCAGTGTCACACCTCAGTGTCACCCCGTGCATGTGTCAATGTAGTGCTGTATGTCTTGTGTGTCCTACAGGGTTGTTGTCTTGTGTGTATATTGCTAGGTTTGGAGACTTACCGACAAGTAGGCCATTGAGATTTGTCCTTCCTGGAAGTGCTCATTGATCCTGCTGTGCCGGAATATGAAGAAGTCCTGGACACTCCCAGGATACTTGGCCAAGGTGTTAGTGAACAGTCCCTGGTGGTCAACTATGGCCTGCACATTGATAGAACGGGTGTGCTTTCTGTTCCTGAAAAGGTGCTCTGTTGCTACAGGTGGGACGATCTGGACATGGGTGCAGTCAATTTCACTGAGCACATGCGGGAAGCCATGGATTTGATAAAACCACTGTTTTATCTCCTGCTGCTTTAGCTTTAGCTTTAGCTGATGTGCTGGGGTGCCAGAGAGATTATGGCATCTAACACCTTGGGCAGGAAAGCTGAGAATGAGGGCTATGATACCCCAGTGACCCGGACACCCATTGTCTGGAAGGAGGCACTTGCCAACATATGCAGGACATCTAGCAGCTTGGTCACAGGTGGTATGTTGTGTGGTGTCTGCAGGCTAGCTGAGTTGTGGCTCAATATGGCACAGCAGCTGTGGTAAGGCTTCCCAGTTGAGTTGATAGCTCTGAATGATGTGATGTGCCCTGAGACCATGGAGGGTTGTCCTGCTTCTGAAAAGTCTATCCTGCGTTCAGAGTTGCCTTTGTGGGCCGTGCTCGGGTGGTGGTGGTTCCTGCTGTTGGTCCTGTGCTCGGCATTGTCTTGCATGCTGCATCAGTAGCACCTCCATATTTTCCTGTTGGTTGGTAATGTTGCTTGTGTATGTTTTCCTTGAGTAGTGGTGGGTTTGCCTCATTTTAATGCCTGCCATGACCCCGGCATTAATATTTGATGCAAATCGGAGTTAACATTTTTTGGGTCTACTTCCAACCCGTGCGTCATTTTTGCCCTGTTGGATAAATATGGCGCTAGGGGCTTTGAGTCATTTTTTGGACGGGAACGCCTACCTTGCCTCTCATTGACGCAAGGTGGTTTCACGCATCCATAAAATGACGTTATCTCCATATTTGTTACGCTAGACAGCTCTAGCATTAAAGTATAAATATGAAGTTAGGATTGTGCCAAATAAGCGTGAAAAATAAATGCGCTAATTCAGCACAAACAGAGTATAAATATGGGCCTGGGTTTCATCCATTGTTTTTTTGCTCATCTTTCCACCCCAGTTTGGACCCAGCCATATACAAATCAGTCTTGACCCTGTTCCTCATGGGAACAGTCCAGCCTGAACTGCCAAGCCAGATCCTCCCCGGACTGGAAACAAGCATCCTAGAACTGGTTTCAGGGTATCCCCCTTCATCAGCAAGGCTAGTTTGAATCCAGTAGTGCAGTGAGTACTAGACCCATGTCTGGGCATACCCTTCCCACTTGGGGCGACAAATGCAAAAAGAACAGATGATGGACAGAATGCTGAACAATGCAAACATTCACCCCCAGTCACAAAGATCTGGGTTTAATCAACCCTTTTTTGCTCATCTCGCCACTCCAGTTTGGACACAGACATATGTAAATCAGTCTTGACCCTGTTCCTCATGGGAACAGTCTAGCCCAAACTGCCAAGCCACGTCCTCCCTGGACCAGAAAAAAGCATCTTAGGACTGGTTTCAGGGTATCACCCTTCATCAGGTAGGCTAGCTTGAATCCAGTGGCGCAGTGAGCACGGGACTCACGTCTGGGCATACTCTTCCAAATTGGGGCACCAAAAGCAAAAAGAACAGATGATGGACGGAATGCTGAACAATGCAAACATTTTCCCCCAGTCACAAAGATCTGGATTTAATCCAACCCTTTTTTGCTCACCTCTCCACCCCAGTTTGGACTCAGCTATATGCAAATTAGTCTTGACCCTGTTCCGCATTGGAACAGTCCAGCCTGAACTGCCAAGCCAGGTCCTCCCTGGACCGGAAACAAGCATACTAGAACTGGTTTCAGGGTATCACCCTTCATCAGCAAGGCTAGCTTGAATCCAGTGGCGCAGTGGGCATGGGCATTGGGGCGATAAATGCAAAAAGAACAGCTGATGGACAGAATGCTGAACAATGCACACATTCATCCCCAGTCACAAAGATCTGGGTTTAATCCACCCTTTTTTTTGCTTACCTCCCCACCCCAGTTTGGACCCAGCCATATGCAATCAGTCTTGACCCTGTTCCTCATGGGAACAGTCCAGCCAAACTGCCAAGCCAGGTTCTCCCTGGACCGGAAACCAGCATCCTAGGACCGGTTTCAGAGTATCACCCTTCATCAGCTGGGCTAGCTTGAATCCAGTGGTGCAGTGAACACGGGACCCGTGTCAGAGCATACCCTTCCCATTTGGGGTGACAAATGCAAAAAGAACAGATGATGAACGGAATGCTGAACAATGGAAATATTCATCCCCCTTCACAAACATCTGAGTTTAATCTATTGTTATGTTGCTCACCTCGCCACCCCAGTTTAGACCCAGCCATATGCAAATCAGTCTTGATCCTGTTCCTCATGGGAACAGTCCAGCCCAAACTGCCAAGCCAGGCCTTCCCTGGACTAGAAACAAGCATCCTAGAACTGGTTTCAAGGTATCACCCTTCATCAGCTAGGCTAGCTTAAATCCAGTGGTGCAGTGAGCACGGGGCCCACGTCTTGGCAAACCCTTCCCACTTGGGGCGACAAATGCAAAAATAACAGATGATGGACTAAATGCTGAACAACGCAAACATTCACCCGCAGTCACAAAGATCTGAGTTTAATCCATCATTTTTTTGCTTACCTCGTCAACCCAGTTTGGACCCAGCCATATGCAAATCAGTCTTGACCCTGTTCCTCATGGGAACAGTCCAGGCCAAACTGCCAAGCCACATCCTCTCTAGATCGGAAACAAGCATCTTAGGCCCGGCTTCAGGATATCACCCTTCATCAGCTAGGCTACCTTGAATCCAATGATGCAGTGAGCACGGGACCCACGTCTCGGCATACCCTTCCCACTTGGGCCGATAAATTCAAAAAGAACAAATGATGGACGGAATGCTGAACAATGCAAACATTCACCCCAGTCACAAAGATCTGGGTTTAATCCAACCCTTTTTTGCTCATTTTGCCACCCCAGTTTGGACCCAGCCATATGCAAATCTGTCTTGACCCCGTTCTTCATGGGAACAGTCAAGCCTGAACTGCCAAGCCAGGTCCTCCCTCAACCGGAAACAAGCATTCTAGGACCGGTTTCAGAGTATCACCCTTCATCAGCTAAGCTAGCTTGAATCCAATGGCGCAGTGAGCACGGGACCCAGATCTGGGAATACCCCTCTCACTTGGGGCAATAAATGCAAAAAGAACAGATGATGGACAGAATGCTGAACAACACAAACATTGACCCCCAGTCACAAAGATCTGGGCTTAATCCATTGTTTTTTAGCTCACCTCGCCACCCCAGCTTGGACCCAGCCATATGCAAATCAATCTTGACCCTGTTTCTCATGGGACCAGTCTTGCCCAAACTGCCAAGCCAGTTCCTCCTTGGACCAAAAACAAGCATCTTAGAACCGATTTCAGGCTATCACCCTTCATCAGCTAGGCTAGCTTGAACCCAGTGGCATAGTGAGCATTGGACCCACATGTGGACATACCCTTCCCACTTGGGGTGACAAATGCAACAAGAACAGATAATGGGCGGAATGCTGAATAATGCAAACATTCAACCCCAGTCACAAAAATCTAGGTTTAATCCATTGTTTTTTTGCTTACATCGCCACCCCAGTTTGGACCCAGCCATATGCAAATCAGTCTTGACCCTGTTCCTCAGGGGAACAGTCCAGCATGAACTGCCAAGCCAGCATCTCCCTGGACCGGAAACAAGAATCCTAGGACTGGTTTTAGGGAATCACCCTTCACCAGCTAGGCTAGCTTGAATCCAGTGGTGCAGTGAGCACGGGACCCACGTCTGGGCATACCCTTCCCACTTGGTGCGACAAATGGAAAAAGAACAAATGATTGACGGAATGCTGACCAATGGAAACATTCACCCCCAGGAGCCAGAAGCCCACAGGAGCCAGGACAGGGAAGGCAGATAATTCTGAACACTTAAAAGAGAATCTCAAGAAACTTGTCTCTAGTTATAAGAAGGCACCAGATGTAAAAATAGGACCCTCTGAACCACTCTTCAGTTCTATTTCTGGACCTGCAGAAAGACTCTCCGTTGACTGCCTGCTGCTGTGGCCTGCTGTGTACTTCAGAAGACTGCTTTGCTGCACCTGGAAGGACTGCTCTGCTGCCTGAAGCCTGCCTTGAACCCTCAGAGGCCTGCCCTGCTGCCTGGGCCCTGTTTCACTCCTTAAATCCAGGACTACCAGAGTGACACCAAGGACTAGGTGACTGGCCTCCTGATCAGAGCCTTAGGGTCAGACAAGGCTCCAACCATCTTTAACTCACATCAAGACCCAGCCTGAGTCCTGACCATCTGGTGGTGCTTCTTCAGTCCTGGACTCTTGAAAGTGTTGCCAAAGGTTCCAAAAGCCAAAATACAAAACTGGGGACTTAGAGATTTTTTGGCTAAAAGTGCTCTGAGAACGGAGAGGCGACTGGGATCTACCTGCTTGTCAATGTGACCAAAGTGCATTGCCGTTTGACCTCACTTTACGGCAGCTCCTGCTATGTTGTTCTCTGCAGCAGTAAATCCTGTTCAGAGGTCCCTTGCAGTAGGAGGGTCTGGCCTCCTGGAGTTCTTGTTGGCTACAACTTGCAGCTTCACCCCATTGGAGCATTTCCACTTCCAATAAAGAGACTAGGTCTAAATGTAGAAATCTTCAACATGACTTTGTCCAGGAGCCCCCCAATGACAATCCCCTTCTCCACGGACACCACCTGCAGCCTTGCTCCGCTGTAACATTACCTTCTCAGACCATTTTTGTTGAAATTTCTTCTAAGTCCTAAAGTAAGTGCCGACCGGGCCCAATCCAATTCTTGTATATGACCCATGCTCCATCATGGTCGTCCCCTTTGTTTTTTTACTTTGAGCCGGTCTTGCACAAGTAGATGCCCACAATTGTTGGTTTAATCTTAGAGGGGCTAATTTTTACCTTAATCTTTAGAACAATTCACTATGCAGTTATACTGATTGGATTTACGTTGTTTTGATGGCAAATAGTTTATTAAAATTCACTCTAATTTACCAAATTTGTATGGTAGTTTTCTTATGCTGTGATTTCACTTTATTACTGTTTGTGTGCTGCAGACAGAAATACTTTACACATTTCCTCTAGGTTAAGACGACTGTTGTGCTAAGCTACTAGAGGGTTAAGCGCAGGTTAATTTAGAGATGTCTCTTATTCACCCTTGAAGGGATTGTGGCTGTTGCTTGAGCAGGGTTCATACCCCACTCAACCAACCACCCAATTTTTCGCAATTATAGCTTAACCCACTGCATACTCTAGCGTGTCATCAGTGATTTTGCACTAAGTCAAATTCCCGTTTACTTGAAACTCCCTGTCCCGCTCTCCACTTCACTATGCTTTGAGATGCTGATGTGTACATTGTGTCTCGCAATCAGTTTACCGTTTTACATAACTGCAGCACTGGAGATAATACCTCCGCATATGTTCAATTCGATTTTATAGATACAACCATAAAAGAGCATAAACCAATAAATAAACACAATATACTACATTGTAAACCAACAGGAAACATTAAGGAACAGCTGAGATAATGAGTAATACCACTACTCTGTTATTGCATCGGTAAGACATAGAAAAAAACTCTTTAAAATGCTTTATATAAAATTCTGTAAAATGCATTAGTCGCTAAAGGACAGCCCCTCCACAAATTTTAAACCAAAATGTCTACAGCTAACCAAGTGATACGTCATATCCATCCATTGATTTCCTATTTTTGACTGGCAGTTTAAAAACAATTCACACTATAGCAAACAGATGGGCTACGTAGCAGCTGCAGATATAAAAGGGTGTCTGCATCTTTCTGGAAAGCATGTGGTTTCGAAATATGTTTAACACACCATGGAAAAAAAATCTATAAATTTGCGAAAAAACATGAAATGCACCAAAGACTGCTTGGACGGTCACAAGGACAGGCTGCCATTCGGCCCCTCCAGGGCTTCGAATCATCAAGGAAATACCATAGACGCCAGACGGTACCAGCCCTTAATCTTAGAAGGATCGACCTTTCCCACAGTGAGAGATCAAGATGCAGACAAAATGCCATCTCTTCTGAAGGATAATAATCACAAGTATGGCACTTTTCAAAAGCATTCTCCATTCTCTGTAAGCTACAGAACTCTACATAAAGAACTTAACTAACCGCTTGTCAAACTTGGTAAACGTTTTTGGGGAAGCAAACAATTCATGAAACCCTATATCTGTAAACATCTTATTAACGTATTTCAGTCAGGGTATAGATAGGCCCTTATCAAGACTGAGAATATCTAAAGCATCCTCCCTGTTTAAGCTTTGTTCGGGGCTGGACCATACTTTAAGTCACAGCAAAAGTAGCGCAAGCTTCAGTGCGTTGGAAGCATAATGTTGGTTAAACGCAGAGTGCAGAATAAAGTTGGAGCTAGTTTCGGGGGGATTTAAGGGTCTCCTATATATTCAATATTCATCCACTTGCATTGTGGAAGCACTATGGAACCCTTACACCCCTGCCCCATAAGTCACAATGGGGATCCACTGCAAGTCATAGATTTTAATGTAGGGAGAAATGTAACCGCTGCCTTCCTTACAAGTAAGGTTAAATTAGGACCCAGCAGCCCTACTTAATCTGAGACGAGTAGCCTTAGCACAGGTAATTCAGATTTTGGCCAAAGCTCATGGGCTGATCTAAAACCTGCGGGGCCTCATACTTCTGCTCCCTGAGCCAGGTCATTATGTGAGATTTCCCAAAGTTGGTTGTCAGATGCAGGCGCCCCATAAATCTAATGAAGGATTCAACCACAATACGCAGGGCATTGGGATTGTGAGTCATCAAGTTGGCATTGACGGTGTATAGTAACGACCGGACCAAATCATTGGCCATTTTCTGTCTGTCTCTAGTGGCTGCCTTCAGGTGAGCACCTAATCCGTTGATGTAAATGACAAAGAGCGGAGGAACCGAAATACACCTGATGCACCCCCCCACACCTAAAGGAAAGATGTCTATTGTTTCCCCAGTGTGGCCATATCTAACCGTAGCCCGTAAGCACTCATGGTGTGTACACAAAAAGTTCACTAAGGGGGCTTCCACTCCCATGTCTAAAATGGTCATCCATAATTTAGCCGTGGTTACACTGTCAAATGTGGCACATAGGTCCATAAAGGTAAGGTACAGTCAGCAGCATTTAGCGTTGGTCCATGTAGTTACTGACATTTGGGAGCAATATTAAGAGAAGTGTTCAAAAAAGCATCTTGTCTGCACATAAAATGAGTTACTTCATATGAGATTAGACATAAAATAGTGGATGACCTTTACGTTGCTTATAGGTAATGAAAATTAAAATATTGAGGTACATAGACAAATAAAACATAAAGAGAAAACATAGATTACAATAAAATCACATAGATTTCCAAATAATTCATATTGACTCTTTGGAATATAGGAGCAGATCTGTCAAAGACAAAGGGATCAATGAAAGCACATTATCATGTAATGTCATAACAGGTTTACTCGGCTAGTTCTCACAGTACAAAACCCAACGCACATGTGGCATGGACAGTAGCACAGGTAGCATCCCTCTGATAAAGAACAGATGCATGAAAACATTCTTCCCTTAAGCACATGGAAGAGTTACAGCACAGGACTCTGTATGAAAGCATATCTAATGCACAAAACAGGTACATTTGGGGCAACATCTGTACAAACAGTCTTACAACTATAGGATATGTACAGCAGAGGCATAGAGGACGTTCATAGTTCCTGGACAAAGAGAGAACATCAAGGGATAGAGTAGTGCAATCATGCTACATTCACAGGGCCCAATTTACAAAGATAAATTTACAGGAGGGGATCCCTGTGCATATAGATTTATGCCTATGCCTCGGCATAGATTTTCTCTAGATGATATACACCAATTCCATTTGGATATTTATGTCTAGTAGTAGGATGGTGTCTCTCTACCCTTAAATGAGGGTGTGGGGACACATAAGACCTAAATTATAACTGTTACATTAGTACCTGTAACTTTAGGGGGTTCTTTTAGTCGAAAACCTACCAAATGTAGTTCTACATAGTGTTGACCGAGATCTCTGTCTATGCTCTGCATATTTTATAATTAAATATACCTAACTACTGAGAACACATAGAAAGAGCCTATACGGTGGCCTCTGCCATCTTCCTCTTGAGCTGCAAGATGTTTAGGACCCAAACATTACGTACAGACGTGTTGTGTGTTAGATGCGAGAGGAGACATCTGTTCTTTATAATTTAATTTCTATTACATATTTGTAAATTTCCATGTGTGTATACCTATCATATTTACATTTTTACAATATGATATATCACAGTTTTGTACATTATTTTTACATTTTTTTTTTTTTTTAACTTGTGTACAAATTGTTTTGGGTCTCTGCAATGTAGAAAATGTGTGTATTAATACATTTTTTAATTTCAATTGTCACTGTGATTTTTAACATGAAAATTCTACCATTACAGACCTGCTTGCTGTTTATAGGCTAAAACACATATGAGCAGTGGCTCTTTTGAGCAAGCAAACTGGAATAATTGTTTTCACCCAACAGATCTACAGCTCACTGGTTTTCGCATGACCTGATATGTTTCATGAACATGCATATCAAAAAGGAATGGAGCCAATTTGATTGCAAAGTAATGCAAACATCCCTGATCCTGTTCTTACATTTGGTACCTTCACCAGGTGAAGATTTATCTGTTCTTAATCACGTTTTAGAAGTTTTTTTTGTCTTTGAAGTGGGCAAGGCTGCAAACTGTTGCCAAACATGTATCCACGAGGCTGGATACCCTCTCCTTGATGTCCCTTTGAAATGGATTTGCTGCTGGGAAAATGCTCAGAGTGGGAGCAACTTGATTCTTTGGTTCAATGGCAATACCATCGGATTGACTTGGGAGGTTTATCCCAGTCCCCCAGAGGTCTTGAAGTCAAAAACATTCTAAGTCATAGGTTTCTTAGGATGTTAGGAGGAGCACCCTTTGACAAAGTCAAGGGTCCCAGGGCCTCAGGAACAGCACTTGTTGGTCAAGACATGCTCCAGCAGAATCCACTAGCAGGGTCCAGGGCAGATCCAGTCGGTCATTTAATTTCCCATTCAGCAGATCTTCTCTTCCACAAGGAAGATCTGCAGCGCTCCTGCTCTGTGGTTGAGCCCTATTCATAGGATCAACAATGTCAGATTAGAATTACACCATTTTTTTGCAGTATCAGTTTTACTTATATATATTTTAAAGTGCTTCTGTCCCCCCATGCTGCATTCTGTTCCATGTAACTAACTTGGCAGTCTTTGGAGTGCTTAAGACTGTTTGAATGGGTTAATCTAACTGTCATCTTCCTTTTATGGCAATAGTGCTGTGCCCATTGAGTGGCTGATTGCTGTATATGTCTCTATCTCTCTCTTTCTCATCCTTTCCCTATTTTGTACTACTTGTCCATTGATTAATCTCCAAGTTGTGAAATATAGATTGCTCTATTTTTTTTCCATCAAAAACAAATCTCAGGCTTGGCGGGGCAGATGGGTGTAAGAAACACTAAAGTGTTACAGGCAGAGAGTAAAAAAATCACAAAGCCGCACATACTATCCTCCTACCCTACCAATGAGATATCCTGCGCTAAATATAATGTTCAATTGTGTAGGTAATCTTCAGTTTTGTTCATAACCTATGACCCACAGCAAATCTTCTAGCTGAAGAAACCTCCTCTTAATTCTAGACTTGTGCAGTTGTACAATAGAATAAATCATTTTTTGTCTATATTATATAATAATTTGTTAGAACAGACCACTTTTAAACTTTACAAATATATGGAGTTTGATTAAGTAAAACTTACTCGGTCTATTTGATTTACATTGACATTACCACTGGCTCTTCCTTTCTTTCTTGCTTCATATACTATGTCAGGAACTTGAGAGTAAGCCTAGAAGAAAGGACAAAGTTAAGTAAACAGCTGAAGATAGCAGGAAAATGAATTCTAGAATGGAGCGTACTGAGAAGGTGGAAACTGGACCTGAGAAGGCTGTGGAGTCATAAAAGAAGGAGGGATCAGTTCAGAGGTGGGTGGCTGACCAATGAAAGAACAGGAGGACCAGGATCAGCACTTCCAGGTTAGGTTAAGAAAAATGAGTTTGATGGAAGAAGTTGTCTCACCACTTTTTCCACTGTAGGGTTTCCCATTGATGAAAAGTTCCCCGTTAGCATCCCGTTTTACACTCACTGTGTTTCCTCGCCCTCTTCCCTGGTCCTTTCCATCTTTGCAAGTTTTTTCAAAGTTTCCTTTGATTATGATGTATCTGTTTATTCCCTCCACATGTATTAGTATTCTGAATGTGCATCCACTGCTAGTGCTTCTGTCTCTAGCTGTGGTTCCTGTAACTTTCCAGGGCCATCAACTAACCTTGATTGGTGCACCAGGAAAGTGTGAATTGTTATACAGTTGTTCCCGACAAATTTATATATATATTTTTTTTTTTTTATCACACTTGTGAGAGGCCATAATAAAGTCATGGGAGGAGATTGGATGTGCACTTAGCTTAATATATATTACATGCTAATAATGTATATAATGTTATATATTGTTGCTTTTGGACTCAACGTTTTTCTTTACGTTTACCAGTGAATATGTGGTTGTTTCAGTAGCATGTTTATATTACATGGAAGTGTTTCTGAATCAAGGGGTGTGTTGTAGTACAATGTTGAATGCTTCTTTAACAGCAGTTCTGTGTTTGTTCTGCTAATTACTTTTTGTTTTGATAAATGTGTGCTACTGAAGCAGTGAGTGTCTTTTTGAATGGTGTTTTCCTTCCACTGATATTTAACATTGGTGGTCTCTGATAATTTTATTAGAGCATTTAAATCAAACATTGTTAATAAGGTTTGAGTGGAATAATGTGTAAAGAAGAGTTAAAGATTGATAGTAGCACACTACTTTGTATTGCATGTTGTATTAATAACCAAATGATGGGTATCATTAATTCTGTAATTTTCCTATTTTTTTAAATATTTGTTAATTTAAAAGAGGAGGTGAAACACTTAGGGGCAGATTTAAGAGCCCCTAGCTCCTCCTTACGCCAAATTAGCATCATTTTCTTTACAGTAATGTGGCTCAACAAGTCCAAAATTGCTGTGGCAAACTTGCATGCATTGCGCCACTTTTTAATCCTTTGTGCTACATTATGCCTGTGACAGGCATAATGTACTCAAAAGGGGCATTCCCCCATTTGGGAGGGAGGGGCGAAAAAACAGCACAAAGAAATCGAAAGGATCTTTTTGTGTAATTTGTTCAGCACTTTTAAAGCCTACTCAGAGCGAGCATTAAAAGGAGGCACACCATTGTTCACGATGGGCATCAATGGGCTTTGCAGGATTAGTGTCAACATTTTTTATGGTAATCCTGTAAACTTTCGAACTAGCATCAAAAATTCTGATGCTAGTTTCCTAACTACTGCCATGGTGCACCATATCTTAGATATGGCACGCACATGGTGGCATTGGGGGATGCTAAGGGGTGCAAGAAAAGTGGTATTCCACTGGGTGCAGTGCCACTTTTCTTAAATATGGCCCTATGCTTTAGAGGATGTAGGCTTATTTTTTAGATAATGTGGATTGTTTAACCAATCAAGTGATACTTTAATTTTGTATTTGTTTTTTTGGATCTGCAGATCCTCCACAATAGGAACAATGCAATGGTGTTATGGTAGTCTCATTGAGAAGGAGGGTGGGAATTCACAGCTTGAAGACTGGATTCACCAACCCTGTAACTTTTTACAAACCTGAGTTTGTTTTCTGTAAGACAAGATGTTTGCTAAGACCAACCTGAAACTCAGGATTGTAGTGACCAGTTTAAAAATGTTCATGTTTGAAGCCTTTTTGGAAACATAGTACTAAGCACCTTTACTATGACTCCATGGCATGTCTCAAGTACAACAGAGGATTTGGGAAAACTTGGACAAGACTGGAAAACTGTCATTAGTTCCTCTGGCTGTATTATCCCACATTCATATAGTTCTTGTACTTTTGGTAGCGATCCGTACACTCCTGGCTATAAGAGAGAACAACATCAAAAGATGCTTGCTGCTTTTTTACCGTTCTTTCAGGTATGGTTACTGGGCAGGACGACCAGCACAGAGGAAATTCATAGTAAGGGCTCAGGACAGCACTGAGTATCAGGCCAAAGAATACAGCTCTCCTCCTGAGTCTATTGTGTGGAACTTTTTCACAGTACCTGCAGGACAGAAAAAACAGTGATCTAAATATACCATGTGTAGATTTTGAGAAACAAAAACTGAGCCAGAGAGGCTTCTAGACAGGGACCTACTGGCCAGATTTAGAATAATCGGGACACTATGACTTTCAGACCCCTTCACTGTCTGCAGAGGAATGAGACGTAAATGTCCACTGTCCCCACTGAAATGTACCCTAGCATTAGAGCCTTTGGTGTGTTGGATAAGGAAAGATGTCCGGTGAGGTACTTGAGCTTGGATTAGTCGTGTGATAATATAATTTCTCTATACACAGCCAATGGCCTCTTATACCTAATGGAGCCAGAGGAGATGATTTGACAGACACAACATATATTCCATTCAATTCAATCTTTATTCGGTCAAATAATTTTATCAACCATAAAAGTACAAATCAAAGAAATATAACAAGATAAAAACCTCAGACTATTATTACATAAATAGTTAAGAACAGTTCTAAATCCACTACCAATTTCACCTAAAAAACATATTATAAATCATTTAAGAGCATTTCAAACAAAAACCTAAAATCATATTTCATAGCAGGTCCATTACTTGATGATTTTTATTAAAGTGTATATTTTTTTCTTATAGATATAGCAGTTAAGAAATAATCTAACACTGCTACGCAAATTTCAATGACCGATTGACACTGTAAATAGAGCAGCCCTTCTTTATATGAGGAAAAACCTTGGTTCAAAATAATTGTGCACAAAAATCTCCGTCTTAGCGAGACATGCGGGGGACAGGCATAGTCGTTTGTTCTGTTTTCTCGTAACAAGAGCATGGTGGTAAAGATGCATGCCACGCCCTGGCCATGGGAAAGGCAAATAGATAGTAAACTAAATTCAACCTTAATCGGGTGAGAAAAAACCTATGTTTTGACTTAGTTATCCTTAAGGCTCTAAGGGAGATGTTTTACTTATTTGCATATATCTTATTACCGACGGTATATGTGAGATGCTCACCAACCTTACCCCCTCACTAAACATATATTCAAAATCTTTGGAGGCTATTCAGATTTTTGTATTGAGGAAAATCAGCCTTACACAACCTGTCAGGCTTGCCCTCATGTTACCCACTGCAGAGCCCATTCAGAACTGAGACACTGCTGTGTCTTATTGCTTTCCCGACTGGGAAATATGCTGATTTTCAAAATGATTTTGCTCCCGAAATTCATCTATACCCATCAGAACATTCCCTAGTTAGTTCCCTTAGACCAGTGGTTCCCAACCTTTTGATTTTTGTGGACCCCCACTTTATCATTACTCGAACCTGGGGACCCCCACTGAATCATTACTGGAATACGGGGACCCCCACTGAGCCATTAGTGAAAGCTGGAGACCTAATTTGTTAATATTATTAAGTTTCTAAGCAGTCGCAGACCCCCTGAAGAGGCTTTGCGGACCCCCAGGGGTCCCCGGACCACAGATTGGGAACCACTGCCCTAGAATTCTTCAAAAAATTGGAGGCAGAGGCCTACAATTTCCAGTGGAATGGTAGGGCCCCTAGGGCAGTCCTGGCAAAACTAACTAAAGGAGAATATGAGGGTAGAATAGGCCTCTAAGACATTCAGAAGTACTACTGGTCGGCTCAGATCACAGTCATCAATGATTCGGTCTTCATTCCCCTGGAGAAGCCATCCATCAAAGTGGATAGACACGCAATGGATAGGGAGAGACTACCCGGTAGCCGAGTATAGAAGGTGACATAGTGAAAATATGCCAAACAACACTGAAAATTTGGGATAAAGCTACCAATTTTCTCCAATGTACTGGGGCGGTAGTGAAAGAAATGCCATTGTAGGACAATGATGTTCTGTAGGAGGTGGGGGGGGCTTGTGGGATTTCTCACCTGGGATACATTAGGAATAAGTCAAATAAGGGACGTATGGTGAGGGGATGGAATACTTACCTGGGATCAATTAGAAGGAGAGTACAACCTGGAGGACAGCAAAGTTTTGAAATATCTGTAGCCAAAGCATGGTCTCATAAAACACATAATGAAAAAAATAATGATAGTGGATTCAGCCTCACTGGAAAACAGGATATTACTCAACTCCCTCCTCAGGAAGGAAATATCACTCATATATAAAAACAATTGTAAACAATGAGGGAGACCCCGTGACAATCTGAAAAGCCCAGTGGGAGAATATGTGGGGTGCTTCGAGGAAGCGGAGTGGGGGATAGCGATCAGATCCTCAAGGGAAATCGCAATAAAAGGAGCGTTTCACATAGTGAAATTAAAAAGCCTACATATGGTTTACTTGACCAGAACACTTTTGATAAGATTGGGAGGGCCCCTACAAATCTCTGTTTTAGGGAAAGCAGTCAACCAGCCAGCCACCTTCACACTATCTAAATTTTTTATGCTCTCGCAATTTTTTGGAGGGAGTTGGAGAAGTACCTTAACATTGTAATACCTCGGGTACGAATGGGGCACAAGTTATACATCCTAGACGTAGGGGTCAATAGACTTAAAACAGATACAAAAAGATTTTCCACCAACCTGGGTCTAATGGTGGTGAGATGAAATATCATCTGACAGTGGGCTGCACCTGAGTCCATGAACTGTGTCAAGAGAAGAGGGACCGGGACTGGTGTACATTGGTGGAAAAAACATATATGAGGGTAGAGGGTGCCTGAAAAAATGGGACAAGATTTTGGTGCCCTGGAAAGCATACAGAGGACTGGCGGTTTGGTTTTGTGTTGCTACACAACAACATGCAACATGTAGCTCTGTGACGGCAAGGTGTTGATGCAAGTGAGGGGAGGGTGCCAAGTCATACACTACTGTATCAAGGTGGTTTGACAGCAAGTAAAGCAACCTAAACCAAATTATGTACCCTATTGTTATACAGTTGTTTTCTTCTCAATATAAAGCTTTTTTTAAAGAAACTGAGCTGAGGAAATCACTGAAAACATTCGTCTGGAGCTTATTCTATGCAGGAACATCTTAATGGTTGGCATCCATGCCCTCCTGGCAACAAATTGCCACAGGACATCCTTTATCAGGACAAATATGAGAGGGGCGCATGCTAAGCCACTGTTGGCTTGCACTGCCTTGTCTGTGGGACAGTTACCTATGTTGGGTAGCAGAGTGTATGAGCATGAAGAAATTCTTTTCTTTTTTTATACAAGATTCCGCTATTGCAGTTTTATTTTTGAGCCCCAAAAAGTAAACATACAAAAAATATTTTATTTAAAAAAGGCTCCATTTAGATCCAATTTTGATTGTTAAGAAAAAAGATAAACATTTATTTTATTTGATGTGTATACATAATGAAAGAAGTGAAACATAGTGAAACTGTGTGTAGAGAGTCAGTGGCACATTATCTGAAAGTAAGCAAGAAAGTGAGCAGGATTGCACAGTGGGGATTGCCTGCTGGGCCTGCTTTCACCAGGCCCTTCATCCAACCCACCCTGGGCTAACAAATCATCAGGGCCCACAGCCTATGGCTAGTCACACTGGGTAATACCCAGCTACACCTTCCATCCTACTCACACTGGTGGCTAATTTCTGCTGCATGCGCATTGGTAGTGGGCCGCAGAACCGGTTTTCTTGCCAAGTCCTGTGCCTCTCCATAGGTACAATTCACTCTATGCACAGTCTTTGGCAATGCCTGCATTCCGATCTCCCTGGTTGTATGTCCCTTTGGCAATTTAGAGCAAGGATAAACTAAAGGGGCATTTACCATAACTTGCCAAAGGAAAACTGAAAAATGGGCTGCACTTTACACTTAGCCCAATGTGAAGACATTAGCCCAAAGACAGGCAAGGGGGCACCTATCTAAGGCTTTGCTTTTTGCCAGCTGGCATTGAGATGCTGCTGCTGAGGAGCAGCACCAACGCCAGCTCCAGTTCCAAGCCTCCCTCCTTTCACTTTCCTCAGCAGGCTGGGAGCAGGGGGCAGAGGTAGGCAGGGAGCCAGGCCACTGCCAACAGGGGCCCTTGATCCAGACAGCATTCAGGGTCTTTTCTATGTACACATGTGTCAGGGGCACTGGGCCTGGTCATTATTTGCATATGAAGGGGATGTGTGCTTGGAGAAAAGGAAACTTCCAGTCAGCACTTCACAGAGAAGAACCTGTCTTCCCAGAGTCCCTGAAAAGGGAAGTGATGTTATAGTGTACGGTGCTAAGGCCAGCATGGAGAGCTGGAGATCGGGTGAGCATAAGCTGCTGAGTGGTAGTCCAGCAGCCCCTTCTTGATAGAGATGTGTGTGGCCTGACAGAGTGCCTTAGAGCCCAAAGGGTAGCAAGGCTTGGCACATTGTGAAAATGGCAGACGACTGGCGTTGAGCTGATTTGCTGCTTGTGACTAGTGCTGGGCCCTAAAAAAGGGCAGTCTGAGACTGTGTGCAAGTGCAAAAGAAGCAAGTGCAAGGCTGCTGCAAGACAGGGGGCTGTGCTTGCCTATCCATAGCAAGTTTCTGAAGGTGAGCAAAGTTTAACCGAGCGACATTCCGCCGCACACGCAGCCCTGCAGAATTTCACTGAGTTTTTATGCAATCTCCATCCACCCTTTGTGCCTACTTTCTGTCTCTGATCACTTATCAGTTGTAGGTGACAGCTGGGTTTTGTGTATTTCCTCTAGACAACCACACACAACAGGAGCTTAGGTGTGACGTGATAGCCCCTTTATGGCCCCTGATGGGCCATTCTGACAGGATGGTAGAGAGGAGCTGGCCACAGTTTCACATTTACACCTGAATGGACTGTGTCCTGCCCCACACAAAGGGCTGCATACCCCCCTGTAGTGAGTCAGTGGCAGGAAGGGCAGGAAAAGAGGACCTATGTGCACTACAAAGACTTCTATGAAGTCTTCCCCACTTCAAAGGCACCTCTGGGCCCTTAGGCCCTTCCACTTCAGTACTATTCTGGACCTGTGGATACCCTACCAGGAATAAGGGCTGCTGTACTTTTACATGTACTGCCATGCTGTTGAACTACGGCTCTGGAGGAACAGCTCCCTGGCTGTGCTGGCCTGCTGCCTGCTGCCCTCTTTACCTGGAAGAGAAGACCTAGACCTGTATCAATATAACACAGAAACCAGAGTGACTGCAAAGGCTAGCCAACTAGTTTCTTGCTCTGAAGTCTCAGGGACATCCAAGACTTCCAAACAACCCCATACTGCAGTTGAACCTTGGCAGCTGGTGACCTGACCTGCAAAGCGATGCCACCCCAGTCCTGGGCCCTTGGAGGTGGATCTTAAGGTGCTGATCCAGCAGAACCCCCTGACTTCCACCGCTGCGTAGACAGAACAGGCAAAACTATGCCATTGTAGGGATCAAACCAAAGCATCACTTTCAGAACCGGCACTTCAGGCGTTCTTCCGCACAAGTTCCCCATATCCCCATTGACTAAAGCCTCGATGATGATGCCGAACTCTGCATCACAGCCACTGTGTTCATCAGCATCAGTGCATTGCCTCTAATCAATGCAGCCAGCACCTGAACTCCATCGCATCTAGGCGCTGACGCATCACCACTGTTGCACGGGAAACTATGATGCATCTCTTCAACTGCATGGAGAAAATCAACACATCGTCTTGACGGCATGGTTCAGAACCAACACAACACTCCTACAGTAGGATTTGAAGATACTTTGGCTCAGCGGGCCCAACAGGGTCCTTTTAACCAGCCTGCACTCCACCGCAGTCAGCCTGAACTTTTGACTATGTTCCCGTCTGGCGTGTCCAGAAATCCCCAGAAATCCCCAGAAATCTCCAGAAATCCCCAGAAATCCCCAGTTGGAGCTTTTTACCTCTAAGCTCTATATTACAGTTTATTCTTTACAAATTCCTAACTCAAGTTTTATTTAATCGTTTTTTTGTCATTTTGGTCGTGCTTTATTTATTAAATTAAGTTCTAGTTTTCTAATCAGGTGTGACATCTTTTTGTGTGGTGTTTTTACTGTTTTACTGTTGGAAGTGTTACATAAATGCTTAACACATTGCCTCTTAAGTAAGTCTGTTTGCTATCTGCCAAACTACTAGATGGTGAGCACAGGTTATTTTAGGGTGTGTTGTGTCTTTCCCTGACTGGGATTGTGGTTCCTGTTTGATCAGGGTGCATACCTCTGTCAACCAGAAACCCAATTTCTAACATTCACTTTATTTGTAAACATTCAGAAAAGGTGTGCTGTTCCAGAGAAAGACTGTTACTCATCTGGTATTTTAGTTTTTAGGTTAGAAAGATGAATCATCCCTTATCGGATACACAAGCCCCCACCCACCAAAGTAGCATGCTTCATCATTGGTCTGTGTTCCTTGCTAGATGAATGATGCAATGCATAGTGGGCCCAAACAAGGAGGCTCTTTACTGGAGATCTTGTCCTTACCCAAAAATTGCATGAAGACAGAAATCTAGTAATACCCTGCACCTAGCTAGGAGAAGGTATAGAAGGTGATTTGGTAGATTAGGAATAGGTAAAATTAAAATCAGCTATGGATTGTCAATGAAAATATTTTTATTATTCCTGCTGAGAACTCATTACAAGATTAAAAACAAATATAGAACCGTGAAGGTTGCCAATGAATTCCAGGTTTAGAACAAGGAGCCAGATGTAGCAAAAAAGCAAATTGCAACTTGCAATTTGCGAGTCCGTGCGACTCGCAAATTGCAAGTCACAATTTGCTATGCAGAAAGGTGTCTCAGACACCTTCTGCAACTCACAATGGGGTCGCAAAGACCCACCTCATTAATATTAATGAGGTGGGTCGCAATTTGCGACCCCATTGCGAGTATGGGCACTCACGGGGATGGTGGCCTGCTGGAGACAGCAGACCACCATGTCCGTGACTGCTTTTTAATAAAGCAGTTTTTTTTTTCTATCTGCAGCCCGTTTTCCTTAAAGGAAAACGAGCTGCCCTTAGAAAAAAAAACGAAACCTTTTGTTTCGGTATTTTTCAGAGCAGGCAGTGGTCCACAGGACCACTACCTGCTCTGAAAAATTATTTTTGTTTCCATTCACAAAGGGGAAGGGGTCCCATGGGGACCCCTTCCCGTTTGCGACTGGGTTACCATCCACTTCAAGTGGATGGTAACTGCGATTTCATTTGCGACCGCTTTTGCGGTCGCAAATGAAATTGCATAGCATTGCGAGTCGCAAATAGAAAGGGAACACCCCTTCCTATTTGCGAGTCGGAAATGCATTTTGCGAGTCGGATCCGACTCGCAAAATGCATTTCTGCATACCGGAGAGGCTTTTGCACCTCGCAAACGGCATTTTTCGCCGTTTGTGAGTCGCAAAACCCTTTTTACATCTGGCCCAAGGTCCGTTTGTAATCTAACTCGTCATCTCTTCCCCATAGGTAAGGGTCGCAATTCTTTTTTTCAACGGTGGAAAGAGAAGCAATTCATACTTTAGCCAATGGCAACACTATTACTATTAAAACAACTGACAAGGAAGTGCTGTGGTGGTCATGTCCACAGAGATATATAGAGTGGAATCACTCAGATTGCTTTCAGATGATAAAGGCTACAGGAAAATCATGGTGGATCCCACACTCAGCCTGAAAAAAGAATTACAACCTTTATCTGTGAAGCATTGAACGTATTGACACATGATTAGTGGGCCAGAATGATCAGGAACTAATCACAAAGTACAAGAGGGACATGAAGTTAAGGCTAGGGAAGTAGAAGCAGATATAAAAATGATGTGCAAGATTATGAATCGGGGAGACTTCTCACCTTCAATAAGACATTTTACAAAATATAATATAACCAGTGAGGAACCACCTCTGGAAATGTGAGAGGGCCTAGTGAATGGATCTCCAGCAAAGAAATGCAGACTGAAACAGACATGTCAGAAGCTTGGGTCCAAGTTCTTTAGAAAGTGAAGGCAATAACTCTACTTTTCTTACAGCAGTTTCAGCTCCTAATGAGAGGGCAAGTAAAAAAATCAACAATCCTCTGCTGGAAGGGGACAAACATCAAGGGTAAGAGGTGGCATAGGAAGTGGCAAAAAAGAGCTGCCAGAGAAAAAAACACAGGAAACACCTCAATGGGAATTTTCAAGATGGGACGGAAAGCAAAACAATGACTGAGGTAAATAATGCAATGATCAACCACTCTAATATAACAATATTAGAAGCAGAACACAAGCTATTGTGCTTCGGTCTCTCCTTCTGTCCCACAGAAACCTTTCTCGTTGTAAGAACTTGAATATATGTTTTTAAATTGGTAAGAAAACCTAAATTTAAGAAAGTCTTTAAAATGTGCATAAAACCCTGGTCTAAAAACTAGCTGACAATTAAAAAAACAGAAAATGATTTACTGGTAGGTGATGTTAACTTCCTCACCACCCTCATGAATTACAACAAGGTGAAGAGGTTGAACCCAAAAACATTGAACATATTGTAGATGACTTGTACAATGTTTATAACTTGAATGTGACTAATTATTTTAAGTGCAAATCGAGGTACACCCCCATGCTTTCATGCAATGTAATGGATGTTTTTCTTGGAAGTGTATTTTCTGATTCGCAATGTGTGATATCTAAAACCACCAGATCTAAGAGAAACATCAGCTGGTCACAACAAAAGGCCATAGACTTTAGCTTGACAGTGAGGCCAATTGGGGGGGCGTGTCCAAGATGGCGACCGGAGCGGCAGCATAAATCGCAGTTCCGCTCCCGGCCACCCAGTTATCCTGTGCCCAGGCTCTCCCTACTTGTCTGGTGGACTGTCGTGAGCCCTGCCGCTTTGGGCGAGCTCAGAGGAGTGATACAGCAATGGACGTGTGCAGCTGAACCAAGCTGTATGAGCAACACCCTCGTCGTGGAGAAGGCGTGGCCTTGGTCCGGGCAGCCTATTTGAGATCACGGGTCCCACCAGACAAGTGGGGTTGGCGCTTTGCCGGGCCCTGAGCTCTCCCCCCACCGAGCACCAACGCGACACACGTGCCGCAACTCCCACGAGGTTAGGCCCAGCGGTGAGGCAGAATCCCCTTGACGCGAGCGCGAGTGAGTGCTGGCGAGGTGAGGGGCGGATTCAGAGGCGATTCCCAAGCATCGGCTGGTACTGCGCACAGCCTGCAGGGCCCTCAAAGACCTTGTTGCTGTATGAGAACCTCACTACGCGCGAGCGCTACCGAAGACTTCTTGCCCATCTGAGACCCCACGTTCTGGCTGTTGCAGGGGGTGAGCGCGCAGCCGGACCCCAGGCGCCCCCCCCACTGCACATCGATGAACCACATCTGCCACGGTCTCCGTGAGTGTGGGAGCACTGGGGACACAACAGGATCGCATGAATGGGAATGCCTGGGCCACGGCAAGATGCTGCACTGATTGGGGGACACGTCCTGGGCCGCAATTAGAGCCGTGTACGGCCTGAGGATCCTCTACTTGCCTCACTATCACACATGTATCCCTGCTCACGGGGGTGAGAACTCTACTTACTATCCTACTGCTCCAACCCCCGTGATGGCGGCTGCGCGAATGGCCCGGCGGCATCTGTGCCACTGCAGTCGTCTTGGGGCTCAGGATTGTTAGCCATATTGAGTGATTCTTACAGCGGGCCGCCCTTTTTGGTGCTACTGGAGTCATCCTGGCCTACGAAGACACCTGCCCGGTGCCCTCTGGTATGGGACAGTCTTTATACTAACTACGTAGAAATATTAGGTCAGCACTAACTCTGAGGGCCAATCTCTACTTTCAGTATTGCCTTATGTTGCCTCTGCATCGCACTGAGGTGGAGCACACCTGCACTGCGCCCAACCTCTCATCCTACTCTTTTGTGGAGCTATTCAATTAAATCTACCAACGAACTGGCGCTGTTCTGGAGGTTCCGTCTCCGTGGAACCCTGGGCTGTCCGCTGTAGTGCCCACTCCCATCCTCCTGGACGTACGCCCCAGAAATGGGCTCGTTGGGTGTGAGTCCTGTGGAGTGCTTCTATTTGGGACCTACTTGCGACCAGGGCTACCAGATGGGTAAACCAAAGCCTGCCAAGACCCCTGCGACGCCCATGGAGATGGCGGGGACGCCAGCTGGAGACCCGGACTCGACCTCCCTGACGTTGCGCCAGATGGAGGTTACCCTACATAATCACACATCGCAATTCGAGAGGGTACAGCAGGCCATACTGGACAACAAAACTACTCTAGAGATGAAGATTGACGCTGTTACACTAGATGTCAACCTCCTGCAGACCGACCACCGGGGTTTGGTGGAGAGAGTAACAAAATTGGAGAGAGACATTGTGAAACTGTCCCCCGATGTGAAGGTCCTTCACGAGAAGATGACCCACTTAACCACGGAAGTGGACGAGCTTCGGCGTAGAGCTACGGATGCGGTGGGGAGATCGAGGTGCAATAACATATGCCTGGTGGGTTTCCCCGAGAGGGTCGCGGGCCTTAGCGCGGAACTGTTTTTGGAGGGTTGGCTGACGGACACCATTCTGCAGAACAAAGTACCGAAATTCTTCTCGACTGAGCGTGCCAACAGAATACCGGGCAGACCTCCACCACCAGGTGCTCAACCCTGTCCATTGATTGCCCGCTTCCTTAACTACCGACAGAGACTTGGTACTTCAACTGTTCCAGAAAGAGGGCCCACAAAAGTTTGAGAACGCATGAATATCCGCTTACCCGGACTTCACTGCTGATGTCCAAAAAAGGAGTGGCTTCTTCTATGCTGCAAAACAACACCTCCGTGAACATAACATTAAATATGCTCTCCTCTTCCCCGCAAGGCTACAGGTACAAGATGGCTCAGCGGTGCACGTTTTTTCATCATCGGGTGACGTTTGGACTTTGGCTTCACGCTAAGGGGCTCGCCCAGCCTATGCAACAAAAAGACACGGAGGAGACATGGTCGCCCCCCAAGTGACGACGCCGTGCCTACTCTGAGATCAAACCTACCAAGGCGCAGTCGGCGAAGGAGACTTCTGCACGATGCCATGCAGTTCGCATCAAAGCCTTACTCGGCTTTGGGGGACCTAGCTGATGCCGAGGCCGACCAAGTGGACTCTTCTGATGCTGGTAGTTCCCCTCGGGCCCGCTGCTCACCTCTTGTTCTGCGGACGACATATGACCCATAGGTTCTCTACTGCCGCCCATATGCACTTTCATCCTTTGCTCTCCCTTGTTTAGTGAGGGTTGTGTCGCTCCAGCGAATTTTTAGGGCTTGGGCCCGGTTCACACGGCTGGAATATAATGACTGAACTCAGAAAGCGGCTGAGGCCTATATTGCTGCTTGGGTGGCCGGGGGCGAGACTCCCGTAGCCCGATAGTTACCACTGCACCCCGCTCCATATGGACCAGTTTCCTATCATGAATGCTTGCAGGCCTTGTTCCATTTTCTTGTGTTGTTTATACATTACATATGTTATTGCTTTCATGTCTACTTTGTTTGGGACTTTTTCATTAGGACTCCCATTGGTTCATTTAGTTTTTGCCACGGATTATAGTCGAGAGGATGGGACAGAGTTCTGTTGGCTCTATCGGGTTGAGACCCTTAACCGGGGGCGAGTGACTATTGTGACTAAACGAATAGCTGAGGGTTGGTGCTCGGGGGCCCTCCCACGATCTTATGTTATAGTATAGTAATGGTTGTACAACTCCGGGCACATGTCCCTCACTATAATGTGGTCACATGGAACGTCAGGGGAATGTCCACACCGCGACAACGCATATATGCTTTCCTGAGACAACACCAAGTCCATATAGCAACATTGAAGGAAAGACACTTATCCTCAATCACGATATCGAGAATGCGTGCTAGCTGGAGAGGTCAATTGGTAGGCACTACTTCCTCATCCTTCGCTCGTGGTGTTGCAATTTGGATTGCACCTGGTGTGCCATACACGATCTCCCACACACAGTTAGATCCAGACGGTTGCTATGTGTTATTGGAGGGCTCCTTGGATGGTTCACATTTGGCTCTCATGGTGCTCTATGCACCCAACACCACCCAAAGAAGCTTTCTTCATGCTATGTCTGCCTGCCTATTTAGGGATCCTACTGGGGAGAGTATTTGGGGTGGTGATTTCAATTGTGTGCAAGAAGTCCACGTTGATCGCTCCTTCCCCCCCACCTTCCGCCCGAGCAGACGGATCTCGCACGAGTTTGTAGATTGGAAGGTGAAGAATGGCCTGTGTGACATTTGGCACATGCGACACCCGGCAGACGGCGAATATTTATTTAACTCCCCGGTGCATGACCTACACACAAGAATAGACCTGTTCTTTTTCTCGCCTTCGGTGGTACACAGGGTATACGCCTCAGATTATCTGGCGTGTACTGAGTCGGATCACTGCCCCTTACGAATGGTCCTAGAATGGGGTCGTCCAAGAGCTAGGATACCCACATGGCATTTACAGCCAGAAGCCTTGACAGACCCCCCTTTCTGGGCGGAACTAGCTCAATGCTTACCCTCTTACTTCACACAAAATCACAACACGACTCCACATAGGGCAACAGAGTGGGATGCTCACAAAGTGGTGATAAGGGCCCACTGCATGGCTGCCTCTATTGGGGTCTGCCACACCTGGTCAAGGAATTATCGGACTTGGAGACTAAGCTACGCATGGTAGAAGTTGCAGTAGCTAGAGGAGAGGAATCGGCGAATGCACTTACACCCATGCGTGCAGACCGCAGAGAAGCTGATGATAGACTGAGTAAACACGACTGTCGGCACTATATTACATGACAATACACAGAGGGTGACAGGGCTGGACGTTTGCTTGCTTGTCTGGCACGCGATAACCCCCATTCTTCGCCCATTGGAGCGCTCCATCTGGATACCAGTGAGATAGTAAACACCCAAACAGCAATTAACAAATCTTTTCATATCTACTATAGCGAATTATATGCGCCTCCCTCTCCCCCTCCGTCAGGACAAGTAGCCGGTTTCCTGAGCTCTCTGTAACTACGCCGCCTGCTCCTGGAACAGGCATCTGCATTGGATGGTCCTATCGATATAGAAGAGTTACGTACTGCACTATCTCAAATGTCCCGCAACAAAGTGCCTGGCTCCGAGGGTCTCCCAGTTTAGTATTTTGCATCTCTGGCACCCCTATCTCTTACAGCCCATGCTCCGGGTGTTCGATGAAGCGAAGGCCCATAGACAACTGCCAGCCTCGATGTAAGAGGCCCTCATAGTAGTGCTCGTGAAGCCTGGCTGCGATCCCCTGGACTTTCGCTCGTACCGCCCCCTCTCATTGTTGAATACAGATTGTAAAGTCCTGGGGAAAATACTGGCCAATAGGCTCCTTCCTTATATTCCTCACCTGATCCACGAGGATCAATCAGGCTTCATACCTGGCAGGAATACTTTTCTGAACATCAGGCGTTTGATCCACGTAACACATAATACAGATCCTGTTGCCATGTCTTTGGATATAGAAAAAGCGTTTGATACGCTGAGTTGGGACTTTCTTTTTCAAACACTTGCTTTGATGGGGTTCGGCACAGGTTTCATAACATGGATTAGGACACTTTATTCTAGCCCATCGTCCTGCGTCAAGACGGGGCACATCATCTCTGACTCATTTCCCATCTCCAGGGGCACCAGGCAGGGGTGCCCGCTGTTTCCGCTGCTGTTTGCCATGGCTATGGAGCCACTGGCCGCCCACCTCAGAACACATGCACAGCAATGGGGTATTCCAGAATTGCACATGCATCACATAATCTCCTTGTATGCAGATGACGCTCTGATTTATTTGCATGATTACACGGTGTCCATGTGTCAAGTTTTGGAGCTCTTGGACTCCTATGCGGACATTTCCGCCTTACAGGTAAACAAGTCGAAATCTTGTATTTTCCCCCTGTCTCCAGTGCCCCCGGACCTTCAAATTGCACGGAATATCATTTGCCCTGGTTTCATACCACCTTTACATACCTGGGCATACAGATATACCACTCTCTGGAGGACCTCAGGGAGGGCAACCAGGGCAGAGTTCTTCGCTCCATTAGGGGCTCTCTGCCCTTTTGGGGGGCTCTACCCTTGTCTCCCATGGGCATGAGTATCCATTGCTAAGATGTTCATCCTGCCTCGCCTATTCTATTACTTCTTGGCACTCCCGATCGTTTTACCACGCACATTCTTTAAGACACTACAGGGAATGGTGACAGATTTCATATGCGGTAAAGATAGACGCCGTGCAGCCTCGACTATGATTCAATATCCACAGGTTGAGGGAGGTTTGGGTGTCCCCCGACTTTGAAATGTATTATGCAGCTGCCCAGTTGCAATGGCCAGTTGATTGGCTAGGCGATCACTGCTCAGCAGAAAAAAACAGTCTTAATCAACGCTCTGTTGCCACTGCCACTGTTGATGTGGCTGACAGACAAATCTCTCCCCTCACCACAGGGCAATGTCATATTGACTACCACAAAGTCATGTTGGATACGTTATGTTTGTGGCAAGAGCCTTCACAAACCATATTCTCCACTATATCCTCTGCTGCTTCTGCCCGAGGCATGGACCTTGCTAGCGCATCACAATATGTCCCCTTGGAAGGCTGCTGGTATTGTTCTTACTGGGGACTTTTACTCGGACAGTACACCATTGACCTTTGGCGAATTATTGGTGAACACGAAGATCCCGGCTGGCAACTTTTTAGCATATTGCACGATACGTCACCTACTTCATATCACATGGGGCACGAGCGACGTTGAGCCCCCAGTGTCGCAGATCCTCACTCTGAACCTCTCGGTGGGTGGCTCTAGGAGGGCGGTGTCACAATTGTTCTCCATGTTGCTACCGGAGCAAGGCGCTGCCCACTCACCTATCCTTGGCAGTATGGTTGTCTGCGCTCTCTTCTGTTAAGAACATCTCCGGAATGCCAGAATCCGTTACACACAATTTAATTATATCCCCCCGGGCATAAAGCGCATGTTTCCTGCGTCGGACCCTGTGTGCCCCGCTGCACAGAACCTGTGGCAGACTTTTAGCACATGCTGTGGAGCTGTCCCCCATTATCCATGGCTTGGCAGCGCATTACTACCATGGTATCTGACATTACTGCCCACGCTCTGCAGCCGATGCCTGGGTCTTGTCTACTGGGACTGCGGCACCGCTCAAGTAAAGATAAACATCTCCATACGTTCATTGACTTGGCATTCATTAATTTCAAGCGACAAATAGCCACCCACTGGAAGGCACCTCATACTCCCAATCATGATAGCTGGTTACGAGTATTGCTGCAGCAGTCCTGCGCGGAGGCCCAGACGTTGTGCGATTTGCAGCATAGAGGACTGGTGCAGGGTGGCTCTGACATTTGGGATGTCTTTATTGTAAACATGGAGGCCAAAGACGACACTCGACCACCTTAGACTCCCCGCAGGCATCGATACAGATGAATGACTTGGGTCTCCCCAGATTGGTACTTTCTCTGTGGTTACTTGTTGGTGACGCTGCAGCTCTTACACGGGTGGTGACACCAATAACGGTGTGGCGGGCAGGAGTCCTTGACACTCCTGACGCTCCATTCAACATAACCTACTCTAACCTGCTCTTTAGCTCATGCTAGTATAGCGCGTTGCCCCTCTACTATCATACCAGCACTCTATTCCTCTAATAGCGCACTTGGACACCTTACGCCCCCCTCTCACTGAGATCCTTTAATTTGCACCTCCTCCGACATGTTGGGAGGAGTTGGAATGCTTGACTAGTGGCACAGTTTATTGTTGATGTTGTAAGGTTATCTCTGATTATACAATATAAAGAATGTTCCTATTCCCATGCTCCTGGCCTGATGATTCAGGTGTGTTTCATCATTTGTGATTCTACTGAAACAATAAAGAGATTTTAAAAAAAAGACAATGAGGCCAGTTAAACAAAAGGGGGTAACATTGTGGTGATGTCTATAGAGATGTACCTTACTGAAGCTCAAAGACAATTTAATGAGTCAGGTTGTTATGAAGTTATCAGCTAGGCTGATTATGAAATCACCATAGCAATAGTCTGGTATCCTTTGTCCTCATGGAGAGACCAAGGGCTGATTGAGACAGAAGAACTGTCATCCCAAACTCACTTTTCTATACGTGTTACCAAAGGTGCATAAATCCCTAAAGAATCCACTAGGAAGACCAGTCATTTCATCCAAAGGGAGCCTCTTGAAGAATACTTCTTGCTATATAGACATCTTCTTCAGGCCCTTTGTAAGTGCTCTCTCGTCACATTTATAGGATATCAAAGATTTCCTTAAAAAGATTGAAGGGATCCATTGGAAAGAAAACTATCTGCTGATGAACACTGATGAACACTACCCGAGAGCTAGGCCCATTTTACATTATACCCACACATGCATGCTACTGAAAATTATTTAGTACTACCTACACAAAAATATCTCCCTCTTTGAGTGGGTACTCTACAGGCAAAGTCAGAGAACGGCAATAGGCACCTGCCTCATCCCCAAAATGGAGCAAGTGGTCACTTCACTTGAGTTCAAATCTGACATGGAGAGAATTGCAATGTGATTTAGATTCATTGATGATCTCCTCCTCATTTGGCAAGGAACCAAAGAGCAAGCACTTGACTTTGTTGAGAGACTTAATGTGAATAACTTCAATCTGAAATTTATGAGAAACATCAATGACTTCAAAATTGTTTTCCTTGATGTAGAGGTGGAGGTGGCAAATGTGAAACTGATGTTTGAACTATTTAGAAAACCTACAGAGGTAACACACTATTCTGTGCCCTGAGTTACCATCAGAGCCAACTAAAAAGGAGCATACCCTACAGCGAACTAATAAGAGCAAAATTCAATTGTCCTAATCAACAGGTCCTGCAGGCAGAAATTACAAGTATGGTGACCAGGTTTACAAAACATGGTTACCCTGAAAGGGTACATAACAGAGCTGTCGCCAGGGTGAATTCCAAATCTAGAGATGAGATCCTCTTTGCCTCTAAAAATGCTAAAACAGAAAATAACAGGATGCTCCATCTCATTACACATTTAAGAAAGTGAGTACCATTGTGAGCAGAAAACTAAATAAGAACTGGAATCTGCTGAAATGCAAAAAAGTAATAGGGAATCTGATTACTGATAAACCATCTGTAACTTACCACAAACATAAGTCTTTTGGAGACCTTGTTGTGCATGATGATATAATTACCACCAACACACACAGGGGCAAACTGTTTGAAACGTTGATGGGGTTTTCATATTTGTGGCAAATATAAAGCATGCTCGAATTCCAAGATTTGGAAGAAGCTTGTAACACCATATGACATCCACAACAGGACCTATATTTTATCACATCTGCCAATAATTTTGTAGTGTGTTAGAATGTCTTTGCGGGCTCAAGTACGTGGAGAGTACCATACACCAAGTATGCCAACACATCTGAGAACATTACCCATTTGCCAGGCACTTTGTACAACTATATTACACCGACTGGAAACTTTTTAAATATTAAGGCATTGAGAAAGTGGAGGTCAACCATAGATGGGCAACAGGATATTACAACTACGAAGGAGAGATACCTACTGAATAATTGATTTAGACATCAAGATACCAAATGGTCAGAACACAGATGAGTAGTTATATATTCCCATGGGATTGAACAGGATGTAACATTGATTTTAGAAGTCTGTTGCCCTTTGGTTCGAATGAGCTTTTGATTTTATTTTATTTGGCATAATGTGGTAACGCTTTCTTTGATCAATGGTTTGAACCCATCTTTTCTCTCTTTTATTTTCCACACAGGAGGAGTGGGAGGGACTTTCTAAACATTGCTGGGTAAAGAGAGACTGCCTTGGCTGAGGCACCCTACCCAGCTCTTCCACTGGCAAAGAACGTCTTTGTGTGCCTCCTTCAACATTTTCTTTAGTTTGGTTTATTTTACCATTTTCACTGCATCTGACTGTTATTAATTTTATGCCCACTGTGGTTAATCTAATTATTGGACAGGGCAGATGTACATCTAGTTAAAATGCCAAATGTTTATGGGGGGGCCTCATTGGGGCTGGTGTAGACACTGTGGTTGAATTACTGCTTTTTATGGTTTTATTGTCATGACAATGTGGTTGTGGCCCTCATTCCTTTTGCATTGTAGTTTTTGATCTTTGTACACAGAAGGAGTTGATTTCTAGATTTGAATAGCCAGTTTGGAATGCAGTGCACTGGGCGTCTCACTTGTTTTGTTCCACAAATAAAGAGACTCCAAATCCCAGACAAACTCGGCCGTGAGGAGGAGCCGACACCAGCCGCCTCCTACTGCCATGCTATAAAGTGCCTCCACAACTCCAGTGGCACAGGACACAGCGTGATGGAGTTTTTACTCATTTTGCTGCACTGATAAAGGGACTACATTTCCCATATGACCTCAAAACCAGAGGAGGAGCACACACCAGTCACATCCTCCTGCTGCACAATAAAGCGCCTCTACAACTCTCGCTGAGGGGGTTCAGTGTGCTGGGGTCTCACACGTTTTGATGCATAGATAAAGGGACTCCCTATCCCAGACAACCTCCCCTAATAGGAGGAGCAGACACCAGCAGCCTTCTGCTGTCACACTATAAAGCACCTCTAAAACTCTTGCAGGGTGGGTCGCACCTGGGAAAGGCCAAGGGCAGGCCCGTCTATGTACATCAGCACCTGTTTGAGGTCAGGCCAGGCTCCCCCCTTTGGCCTACAGTGTAAGGACCACTTAACATCCCAACAAGGGTAAGATCTTATCAATTTTCAAAGGGCATACAATAAGAGGAGGTTTGTCAACATGGTTAAATGGAAACTTGTCAAAGATACCCCATCAAAAATCCATAAAGGTCCACCAATCAAATCCATTACTAGCTACCTAATGGACACAGAGGTTGTCATTGAGAGCAAGATAACTAAAGTAGAGGAAAGAATGGCAGCTACAAAATTAGCCACTAAGTATGCCACAGGGAATTGTATGGAACAGGCCACTGGAACTTCATTATCTCCCCTCACTATACTTTTAACACCATTGTTTTTTGATAAAATATCGGGTCAGCTAAATACAGACAAACACCTCTTAGGTCCAACTGACATAGCATTACTGAGTCATGATATGTGATCAACCCCAGCCAAAGGAATTAAACATCAGGCACAAAAACGTGGGCCGATATCCAAAAATGCAAGCAGCGTACACAAAACAAAATCCTTGACAAGCAATGATACACATAGAGGGACACCAAAATACCTGGATTCACACGTTATTAAGAACATTGGGACTCTGATCAAAAGATTACACTTGAAAGTTGCCAACCTAGAGAAAAAGGTATTTTCTGAACTCTGAAATTAAGGAAAGGGATGTCTTACTGGGAGACTTGTCTATAACTACCACCTGTAGCACTCTAGCAAATGTCACTCCTGGTACCACTGAGAAAGTCAATCAGTCATAACAGCATGCAAACCTACTATTTAAAACCAACCGAATAACAGAAGGAGAGCTAGCATCCAAGAACATCCTGTTAATTGACCTACTGAAGACTGTCAAATGCCCTCAGCTATCTAACATATCAAAGGTAATTAGGGTGGTATCACTTTCATCTCAGACACTTTAAATTTTCCTCCCAATGCTACCTCATATGTCATAATACTGAAGGATGTCCCTAAATTGGAATCACACATAAATGAAAACTGTTTGAACTTAAAGATAAGGTTACACACTGGATGACGGATTGCATATGCAAGATTAACCTTTTGATTCAGGAAATTATCTGTCCCGCAGCACAGGACACTGTGTGCTGGGGGGTCTCACTCATTTTGCTGCACTGATGAAGGGACTCCATATCCCAGATGATCTCACCCTGAGAGAAGGAGCCGACACCAGCCACCTCTTACTGCTGTGCTATAAAGAGCCTCTACAACTCCTGCAGGATGCAGTGTGCTGGAAGTCTCACTTATTTCGCTGCACTGATAAAAGTAAAATCCCTGCTCTTTAATTTAAATTGTAGACATCATTAATTTAAATTGCAGACATCATTCCCAAGGCAACTCTACAGATAGGATTATTGCAATGAAATCTGGCTTTTTTTACAGACCCCTGGCTCATTTGGGAAACATGAGGGGCCATTTATCAAGCGACAGTCCACATTTATTTGGATCTAGCAACCCAATAAGAACTACTAATAGATATGCACCCCTCTCAAATCTTAGTGAGCAGGACTGACTGTGAAATCCTGTGAAGTTACCAGATATTTTAAGAGACTCTGGGAATAATAGGACAGTCAGTATAAGTACAGGACAGGATCTACAGGAGAAAATATCAGGTACCCTAAGTGGTGTAGAAAATTCAACTCTGGCTCAGACTCCATGGGAAATTGAAACTCTCAACACTCTAGTGGTCAGATCATGGAATATCTCATGGATAAAATCTAAAATAGGCAACCGGGAATGTTGGAATTACATTAGAACAGCACACCTTGTGTGCCTACAGAAAACATGGCACACACAAAGAATTTTCGACCAAAGGATGACTGGCTATTACAACCTTTGTAATCCTATCAGCACATGGCCGGACTAAGGGTGGTCTGGCCATTCTATTCTCAACAACCATACCGCTGAAACTAAAAAATAACCTATTTAAAATCTCTGTTCTTTCAGCTCGCCCTTTAACAGATAGACCCAAAAAAGTCACTGGTGCAGATCAATGTCTACAATAATGTCTCTGGTGGATTAAAGCATAACATTTTGGAAGAACTAGACAGAGAGCTGGAAACCTTTATGAAGTGCACAACGGAGGAGTACATGCTCATTTGGGCAGGGGACTTTAATTTAAGCAAGTATATTCCACAACTAATGTACGTGGATATAATGGTGCACTACTTAAACCACAGAATCACTTTACACATGATAGATGTGGACATAATCCAAACAAAGTAATTCATAAATATAACCTAGAATTACTAGACCAAAATGGTGAGAAGGAAGAAAAGTGCCCTCCAGCAGACCTTCTATGGGAATGGGTGTAGCTTGTGCATCAACTACATCTTGCTCTCATTTAGAAACGCTGTGCTCTTTTAGGGTAGACTTCTCTAATCATAGCAACCATTTACCACAAATATTAACTTTAAAAGTAAAATTTAAACTCCCAAGCATTCAAGTTAGTCATAAATATAAAGGTAGCAAGGTGGTCTGGAGTTGATGATCCAGCCTTACTGGGTAAATATATAGCTTAAAATAAAGAAGACTTTATTGTATATACAGAACCAGAGGTAGCCCCAGAAAGAATTGTGGGCGCTTTCAATAGAATTGCCCTGGCAATCTCAGACCACTTAAAAGTCACCTATAAGAAACAGTCCTCAGACTGGTTTGACTCATCGTGTTCATGAGCCAACTGGATCTCAAATAAAAGCCCTGCAGAGATTTAAAAAATTAAGACATTGTTACAAACAAGCCTTAGGCCAGAGGAAGAAGTTGCTGCGGCAACAAACATGGGCCAAATTGGTTCAGGCACCAGAGTGTAGAGATCAGATACTTTTTTGGCAGACTATTAATTCCCCACTACTTAAAGATGATAGTGACCCGTGAGTTGATTTCATGGTTTCCCAATCAGATTGACTTAGCTATTTTGGCAGTTCCTTTAATCCAGAAAACGATAATGGAGATACTGACAGGCAGATTGAAATCTCCATCCAGCGATTCCCCTAGCTTTGGTTACTTTACAGGAAGTGCAATTGTAAAATCAGCCAACGGGAAAGCTCCTGGCCCTGACATGGTCCCAGAGGATGCCTATAAATCTACTATAGATCTATGGGCCCCCATACTAACCCAGGTTTTCAATGCAGCTGCACAAGGAGGTATTCTGGGCTCCTGGACAGAGAGCATAATTGTACCCATTTTCAAAAAGGGGAATGGAACAAAGGGGAGGCTAAGTGTTACCCCCTGATAGTCCTCCTGGACTCATCAGTAAAAAATATGGGCAAAATAATACTGGAAAGGATGGAGGTATGGACACAGAATAGCCAGGTACCAACTGATACTCAGTATGGGTTTAGAAGGAAAATCACCACCATTGAGCAGTGTATTAATCTTAACCTCATTATAAGCAAATACATAGAAGCCAGATTGGGACATATTTAACTCTGTTTGCTGGCCTAACTAGCACCTTCGACACGTAAATCATGCAAAGCTATTGAAATCAATGACTGAGTTGGGCGCCACGGTCAATATAATCTCACACGTATCACAGATTTATGCCCAACTGATTTCACAAATCAGATATGGGACGGGTTGTGAATGCACACCAGGTATTAAGGTTTCCAGAAGCATTGGGCAAGGCACATAGACATCCTCTTTTCACTATTCATTAACGAGGTGGCTAAAGTGTTACAAAAGCTAGTTGCTGATCCACCTAACATCGGCTCCCGACCCACTCTAGTGGTCCTATATGCTGACGAGGTGGTTCTAATTTCAAATTGTTAATTAAAGAATTTGCAGCATAAATCGAGCAAAGAGATCTCAAACTTAATTTGGCAAAAACCTTAACTATTGTTTGTAGGAAGGGAAAGTCTAGGAAAAAATAGCACTGTTTGATGGGACACAAACTAGAGGAGGTTAGAAATTGTTCCTACCTAGGTGTGTGTTTCTCTAATCTTGGTTCTTGGGGTCCTCATTTAAATGTTGCAAAACCTAAAACTGCCCGGACAATTGAGGCTTTGTTCAGGGTCTCCAGCAAAATTGGCAATAAACCGATTAGGGATTTAACACTGCTCCACAGGAGTAAATGTCTTCCCTCTTCCACATATGGAGCTGCAGTATGAGGCCTGACCAAAACCGGAATCTTACAAACCATGGAAAATCAATTTTTATGTAGGCTTCTGGCTGTGCCCAGATATGTAACATCTTAAGTCACCCACAGAGAACCAGACATGCTTAACTTGAAGACACAATCTGTATGAATATGCTTACTTGCTGGCATAACATTTGGAACAAACCAGGGGCTAAATTCTCAAGGGAGGTCATATATGACTGCCTCGCACTTGAGCATTATAGAAGAATATCATGGTTGATAAATCTTGATGGCCTATTAAAAGAGCTCCATGCCAAAGTATCTGTAACCAGCCCTGCTAATATTCAACGCTTTAGCAAAAACGAAATGAAACGTATGTTTATTAACAACATAATGGCTGGCACAGAAGCTAAAGAATCTCAAAAACACTTTGTGGCCAGATTTATGCTAGAGCCATTACTCAGGCCGTACAGGGATATCTGAAAAAGGTTATGAATCCACAATAGGGATTTACTTTACCACGATTGCGGCTGGGCATCCTTCATCACCTTGCAGCATTTCCAAAAGGGAATGCCTGAACAAATAATTTAACAAAATGCCCCTGTAATAGAATGGCCAAACAGTCAAGCATTCTTCTCATGCTGTTTTGTGTTTTATATCGAGACATTAAAAAGAGTCTGTTGCGCCCCCTACTTTTACCTGAGAGATGTATGTTTTATCAGGATGCTTTCATTTCTTGTGTAATTTGAGAATGAGGCGATCTGTAAAACCTTCTCTACTTTTATTACATGCGTGATCAAGCGAAGAAATTCTTTGACCTCTTTGGACAATAGGAGATACCAATCTGGTTAACGGAACACCATGATCCATTATTGAAAGCTCAATATGATTTATAAAAGTGAGTCTCACTATTTCTCTTTATCACTTGTATTGTCGCTTTTTTGTCAAAGTTGTTTCTGTATTACTGACAAGCATATGTTTTGCACAAAGTGCTCTTCTGCACCAATAAATTCTTGCACCTTCTAATCGTTTTTATGATGTTTTCTAAAAAGACGTATTTAATCAGTTTTTTGGCTAGTTACTTAATTGTATATGTTATAGTTCTTAACACAATATGCCTATATTGCATGTAATATTTTACTGCTTTAGGGATTTAGAAAAATCCGAATAAAGATTATTTTGAATTTTGACTTATCACCCCATTCACATTGCTTCATGTCCCCCAAAGAATGCATTACTTGTGACAAGGTGATTTCATGATATGAGCAATTTGAGTGCCAGCACAAGGGGAGAGGACAGAAAAGCACCATATCTTGTAGATACGGTGAATTTATGCCCTTTCCCGGTGGCTCAGGGTGGCGCAGCAAGGCACTTGCTGTGCCGCCTTACAACACAGGCCTTGTGAATATGGCCCTATGTGTACAGGCTTGTCTTGCTGTAGTATTCAATCACAAAGCCAAGAATAACACAAAGAGCCACGCTGCTTCTCATTTAAGTCACATGCTAGTGATCTAGACTTATTTCTATAATATTTCTAAAGTAGGTAATGCTGATGCTTCAAAGTGGTGATTTTGTTTTTTCATCCCACACGAGCATTCACTTTTTTATGGTGGAATTTGCTATTTTTTCAATTGTTTGGTAATTTGAAAATCTAGGAAGTTACTTTTTTCTTCCTTTAAGCTAAGGTCTGTGAATTTTTGAAAACTACAAAAAGGCTAATTTGCATTTTGACATAAGAATCTGCCTCTGACTTAAAGCTTTTTGTTCTGAAACTAAAGTTATTTGACAATTTTGTTCCTCCCTAATTTTTTGATTAACATTATTTAACTTGTCTTCTATGCAAAAGCCTCCCTGAGTGGATATTAAGTGAGCATTCGGCTTTCTCTATATATCCGCTCTGCTCCAAATTATTTATTTATTTATGAAATTTTGAAAAGTGCAGGACTGGACCTAAAAAGTGTCAAAAGAATGTATGCAAGATAACAGCCTACTCATTAGAAATTTTAATATAATTTATTACAAGTTCAGGACACTGATTGACATCTCATATAGAGATGGTATGTCAGTCTAGAGAAGTATCTGTGAACGCAGATTACATGAATAAATAAAGAGCCATATGGCTTCATCTAGCGTTTGGTGGAGTGGCAGCCCTTGTGTAAATTGACTGGTTATAATGCTGCTAAACCTGTTGTTTAATCACTGTATGTAGAGGTGGTCAAAGTGCAACTTTTTTGACACCAGAGCCTCACCTAGCTCTTCCTTCAGAAACCTCAGATCTGCTGTCCTGTTTACTAGAGGGCTGTAAGTTTACAGTGATGTTCTCTACACTACACTGAGGGGCATATTTACAAGCCCCTAGTGCTACCTTGCGCTGCCCTAGTGTAGTTTTTTAACACGATAAGGAGGCCTTTCTCTTGTGCTGTATTTTCAAACTGGCACAATGCTTGCATTGTGCTACTTTGTAAACCCTTGCACCACATTATGCCTGCGCCAGGCATAATGTATGCAAGTGGGGGCGTTCTGATGCAGGGAGGCATGAGAAAATGGTGCAGTGAAATTTACAACATTTCACTGTGCTTTTTTCCGTCATTTTACAGCCTGCTCAGAGCAGGCATTAAAATGTGGCACCCATTTTAATCAATGGGCCTCCCTGTGCTTTGCTGCACTTGCATAAACATTTTCGACGGTAGTGCAGCAAATCGCCACAATAACATAAAAAATGTTGACGCCATTGTCCTAACAGCTGCCATGGTTCACTGTATTGTAAATACAGCACAACCATGGTTTTGTTAGGTGCTGCAGGGGCGACGCAAGAAAGTGGCATCTTGTGAGCGATGAGCCACTTTCTTGTAAATATCCCCCTTTGGGTGGGATAGCCATTACTAGATTTTCCTCCATGGCTTACCTTGTGAAGTTCAACGAACTGAGGTTGGTAAATCTATCAAGCTCTCACTACTCCCCCACCATGCAGGGAAAATGCCCCCTGTCGTTCAGTGCTATTTTTCCAAGAATAAACTACTGCTTTGAGAGTTTATCCTTGAAGAACAAAAGATTTTGCCGGAATTACAGGTTATTTTGAGAAATGCTTTTTTCGGTACCTTTTGCCCAAAATGAACAGAAGATTGTGGTTTGAGCTTAAAAAAATGTAAAAAATATGTGTGTTGCAGGGCATGTAAGGGGCCATTTTGGAGAGGGTAATACTTGCTCCTGCTTACCTGTTTCCCTGCTGTTCCACTCCAGTCTAACTCCTTGTTTGTCCACCGCTGGGCTGATATCACTGACCAGGAGCATGACCTTGAGGTCACAGTGACAAGTAAGTGAGGTTCAACATTTTTTTAAATTATATTTTTATTATTTTGCAGGTAAATCTATTGCATATATACACAATTATTCAGAAATTCAAAATATTTGCACTTACATATGCATATTGAATGCAACACCTTATTTATTTAATGTTGTATTGTTAGAAATGGGGTTTTTGGTTGGCAGTTAGGTTGCCCTCTGTCCAAGCAAGAACCCTCACTCTAGTCAGGGTAAGTCACACACAATCCAACATCAGCCTGTGCTCACCCTCCGGTAGCTTGGCACGAGCAGTCAGGCTTAACTTAGAAGGCAATGTGTAAAGCATTTGTGCAACAAATCATACAACACCATAGCATAACACCACAAATATACACCACACAGTATTTAGAAAAATATATAATATTTATCTGGGTATCTTCAGGTCAAAACGATCAAAGATGCAATATGAATTTGTAAAGATATCACTGAAAAGTGATATAAAGTGTCTTAAGTCTTTAGAAAGTAAACAGAGTCTCTTTCAAACACAAAGTACCTGGTTTCTGGTGGAAAATCTCCTCAGAGGGCCACAAAGGAAGAGGTGCGTGGAAAAAAGGTGTGTGCAGCGATTTCTCCCCAGCACACACCGACTTGCGTCGTTATTTTCCACGCGGGGAAGTCGGGCGTCGTTTTCCGGCGCGCGGACAGTCTCTTTCTGTGGGTCGCGGGGATTACCAGATGTCCCGGGTCTGTGCGTGGATTTTCCTGCTTGTTTTCCGGCTGCGCGTCGTTCTGCGGGGCTGCGCGTCGAAGTTTCGATCTCACGGCAGGCGTCGCGTCGATTTCTCCTGCGGAGTCGGGCGGCGTTGTCCTTGCGAGGCCGTGCGTCAAAGTCTTGAACTGACGGCAGGCGTTGCATCGATTTCTCCTGCGGAGTCGGGCGGCGTTGTCCTTGCGAGGCCGTGCGTCAAAGTTTGGATCGCACGGCAGGCGTCGCGTCGATTTCTCCTGCGGGGTCGGGCGGCGTTGTCCTTGCGAGGCCGTGCGTCAAAGTTTTGATCTCACGGCAGGCGTCGCGTCGATTTCTCCCGGGAAGTCGGGCGGCGTCGTCCTTGCGAGGCCGTGCGTCAAAGTTTCGGTCGTCCCGAAGGCGTCGCGTTGATCAGCGTCGGTGTGCGGCGTTTTTCTTGCCGCGGAACAAGCTGTGCGTCGAAAAGTTCGGCGCACGGAGCGTCCAAGAGGAAGAGTGAAGTCTTTTTGGTCCTGAGACTTCAGGGAACAGGAGGCAAGCTCTATCCAAGCCCTTGGAGAGCACTTTTACAGCCAGGCAAGAGTTCAGCAAGGCAGCAGGCCAACAGCAAGGCAGCAGTCCTTTGTAGAAAAGCAGACAGGTGAGTCCTTTGAGCAGCCAGGCAGTTCTTCTTGGCAGGATGTAGTTTCTGGTTCAGGTTTCTTCTCCAGCAAGTGTCTCTTGAGGTAGTGCAGAGGCCCTGTTTTATACTAAGTTGTGCCTTTGAAGTGGGGTTGACTTCAAAGAGTCTCTAACAAATGCACCAAGTTCCCTTTCAGCTCAATCCTGTCTGCCAGAGTCCCAGTAGGGGATGTGGCAGACCTTTGTGTGAGGGCAGGCCCTCCACCCTCCCAGCCCAGGAAGACCCATTCAAAATGCAGATGTATGCAAGTGAGGCTGAGTACCCTGTGTTTGGGGTGTGTCTGAGTGAATGCACAAGGAGCTGTCAACTAAACCTAGCCAGACGTGGATTGAAGGGCACAACAAGATTTTAGTGCAAAGAAATGCTCACTTTCTAAAAGTGGCATTTCTAGAATAGTAATATTAAATCCGACTTCACCAGTCAGCAGGATTTTGTATTACCATTCTGGCCATACTAAATATGACCTTCCTGCTCCTTTCAGATCAGCAGCTGCCACTTCAACAGTGTATGAGGGCAGCTCCAATGTTAGCCTATGAAAGGAGCAGGCATCACAGTAGTGTCAAAACGAATTTAGGAGTTTCACACTACCAGGACATATAACTACACAGGTACATGTCCTGCCTTTTACCTACACAGCACCCTGCTCTAGGGGTTACCTAGGGCACACATTAGGGATTACTTATATGTAGTAAAAGGGGAGCTCTAGGCTTGGCAAGTACTTTTAAATGCCAAATCGAAGTGGCAGTGAAACTGCACACACAGGCCTTGCAATGGCAGGCCTGAGACAGGGTTAAGGGGCTACTGAGGTGGGTGGCACAACCAGTGCTGCAGGCCCACTAGTAGCATTTAATCTACCTGCCCTAGGCACATGTAGTGCACTCTACCAGGGTCTTACAAGTAAATTAAATAGTCAATCATGGATAAACCAATCAGTAGTACAATTTACCCAGAGAGCATATGCACTTTAGCACTGGTTAGCAGTGGTAAAGTGCCCAGAGGTCAAAAGCCAACAACAACAGGTCAGAAAAAATAGGAGGAAGGAGGCAAAAAGTTTGGGGATGTCCCTGTCAAAAAGCCAGGTCCAACATGACCCCCTACCAGCCTAAAGCCAGGGGAGAACAATCACTATCCTGATGTACTTCCCTGTTTGAGGCGACAGAACAAGGACCCAGGCCCACAACAGCAGGGGCATGCTCCAGTTCTTCGCCTTCCTGACTCCAATTGGATCACTCTGTCCATACTCTCAGGGCCCACTAAGCCAACCCATGGGGAACCTTTCTCCTTACCTGCGGATCCCATCTGTGCAGCACCTAACCTTACTTTGCTCACAGATGTATCCCAGGAGCAGGATAGTACCACCATGACCAACACAGTGGTGTTGCCCACTCTACCCCTGGGGTGTGACACTTGTCCCCTCCCCAGGGATAACTCTGTCCACCCGGACAGCAAGCCACAGTGATTACTGACAGCTGCCAGGGATGAGAGCCAGGCCCCAGGCCTCTCAAAGCTCTCCAACCACTGTGGCTGTGGAGAGTGGGGGGCGGTAGCCCCAGGTGCTGGGCACCCTTTAACCACTCTCCCTTCCACCAGGTCAGGGATGACAGCCTGAACCTGGTCCTCCCCTCTGGGGCTTTGTACCCTCCCTCCTGGAGCGGTACCCCCAGAGTCCAACATGGTCAGGGTGCTTACAGAAGTCACCCTGTACCATTCCTCCATCAGTGCAGGGCTGTTAACCTGCAACTGGCCCTCCAACCTGGGGCCTGTACCTTCAGGTTGGACTAGGGCCCGGGGTGAGGCTTCCCTCCCCCTGCCCTCCCTTCTGGGGTCCAGCACCCTCCAACTAGGAGTGGCCTCCTCAGAAGACAACATGGTAGGGGCACTGTTATCAGTAGCCCCTCCCTCCAGGTCCGGGGGGACACCCTGAACCTGGTCTTCCAGCCCAGGGTCTGTACCCTCAGACTGGATCACTGCCTGGCAAACCAGGACTTCCTGGGAGGCACACCTACCCCCCACCAGGTCAGAGTTTAACCTCTGCACCTGACCATTCAACTCAGAGTCACCACCCTGAAGTTGAACAATTTCCTGGCACGCCAGGACTTCCTGGAGGGCACACTGACCCTCCACCAGGTCAGAGTTTAACCTCTGAACTTGGCCATTCAACTCAGAGTCACCACCCTGAAGTTGAACAATTGCCTGGCACGCCAGGACTTCCTGGAGGGCACACTGACCCTCCACCAGGTCAGAGTTTAACCTCTGCACTGGGCCATTCAACTCAGAGTCACCACCCTGAAGTTGAACAATTGCCTGGCGCACCAGGACTTTCTGGGAGGCACACCTACCTCCCACCAGGTCAGAGTTTAACCTCTGAGCCTGGTTCCCCAACCCAGGGTCACCACCCTGAGGTTGGGCAATTGCCTGGCACGCCAGGACTTTCTGGGGGGCACACCTACCCCCCACCAGGTCAGAGTTTAACCTCTGGACCTGGTCATCCAACCCAGAGTCAACACCCTGAGTTTGGACAATTGCCTGGCACAGCAGGGCTTCTTGGGAGGCACACCTACCTCCCACCAGGTCAGAGTTTAACCTCTGAACCTGGGTATCCAACCCAGAGTCACCACCCTGAGGTTGAACAATTGCCTGGCATGCCAGGACTTTCTGGGGGGCACACCTACCCCCCACCAGGTCAGAGTTTAACCTCTGAACCCGGTTATCCAACCCAGAGTCAGCACTCTGAGGTTGGACCACTGCCTGGTACACCAGGACTTCCTGGGGGGCACGCCTACCCCCCAACAGGTCAGAGCTTATTCCCTGAACCTGGTTAGCCAACCCAGAGTCACCACCCTGAGGTTGAACCATTGCCTGGCAGGCCAGGACTTCCAGGGAGGCACACCTACCTCCCACCAGGTCAGAGTTTAACCTCTGAGCCTGGTTCCCCAACCCAGGGTCACCACCCTGAGGTTGGGCAATTGCCTGGCACGCCAGGACTTTCTGGGGGGCACACCTACCCCCCGCCAGGTCAGAGTTTAACCTCTGAACATGGTCATCCAACCCAGAGTCAACACCCTGAGGTTGGACAATTGCCTGGCACAGCAGGACTTCTTGGGAGGCACATCTACCTCCCACCAGGTCAGAGTTTAACCTCTGAACCTGGGTATCCAACCCAGAGTCACCACCCTGAGGTTGAATCTTTGCCTGGCATGCCAGGACTTCCTGGGGGGCACTCTCACCCCCCACAAGGGACACACCGTCCCCAAGGGCCACACAAGAGTCTGGTTGGCGCAGGTCTCCCGATCTCTGCCCATCCGGCAGAGTCTGGGTTTCCCCCAAACCAGAAACGGTTTCACCTGGGTCATTCCTGGGGGGCTCTGCTCTCAGAGCTGTCCCCTGACTCTCAAGGTCCTCCACTGGGGTCTGCAACCCCCTCTCAACCCTATGTCTGGACTTCTGCACCCCCTCACTATGAGGGGTACTGCCAGACACCAGAACTGTTGGGATGCTGGCTACAGTCACCCCCCCAAGTTCTTCTGACTCTGCGGGCTTCCCTCAAAAGGTGGCGCTACGGTACAGGCTAGGCTTCCCTCCTGGTGTTCCCTCATGGAACCCTCTAGGACCTGGGACCTACCTGGGACACTACAATCCTTTCCCACCACACTCGGTTGGGAACCACCTAGACCACTCCCTTCAGGAGCACCCCCAAATGCCTCTTCAGACTCTCTGGTACTCACCCAGAAGTCTGCCTCCATTGTAAGCTCCCTGGGGTCAGAGAACTCACACTCCACCTGGTGTTGGCGTAGCTCTGGAAAATAAGGACCAGACATATGCTCTCCAGCAATTACATCACTCTGCCCTTCACATGTATTAACCACAGTACCCTTCACCCAACCACCCAGTAACTCAACCTTGGAAAAGCACTCTACTTCGCCTTCCTGAGACTGGTGAGACAGTATCTGTCTGTCCCTGACACTCAACCCAAACTCTTCTGGGATGTCTCTACACTCTATATCCAGGACGTCCACCAGGGGGGAACCCTTTTCTCTGTCACTCTCTGCTAGAGTCAGTAAAGTGTCCCTCCCCCCAGTAGGAATATGACTCCCTGTGCCAGTTCCCCAATCCTTCTCAGGGACCCTGTGCATAACGGGAACTACCTCATACCCTTGAACCGCCTGGGGTGTGTCAACTCCCTTCTTCAAGTTGGGCACCACATCTCTGGGCTTGTGCCCTTCTTCAGCAGTACTGGATGCAAGATTTTTGCTGCCACCATCTGAACTGGACTCAGCCCTTCCGGCCTCCAGTTTCAGCTCTTTACAGCTCAGCTCTTGAGCTGCAATCTTTTCTTCTTCCAGGGCTAAGAGACTTGCTGCCTCAGCCCTTTCAAGCTGCTCATCTAGCTCTTCTAGACACCGCTCTAGAGCTAGGAGCCATTCATCTCCCACTGGTTCTCTTTCCTCATCTGAGTAGTCTTCCTCCTCATGTGAGTAGTCCTCCTCCTCATCTGAGGGGTACTTAGTCATTTGGTTTCTTGCTGCCTCTCTCTCTGCCCATCTTTCCTCCCCCCAGACTATGTAGTGATGGAGCATCTCCGCCTTAGTAGATCTCCTTGCTACAGGAAGGCCCCATTTTCTGCAAAGCTTCCTTAGGTCAGCCTTAGTGAGGTGGTCCGTACGAACAAAGAATGAGTAGGTACACAATCCCATTTTGATAAGATCTTATCAGCAAAAAACAAAATCCAAAGTCCAAAATATCAATAGTATATCCAGGAGGACATCAGAGAACCAAGAGTCAAAAAAGATGAAAAATCAAGTTGACCTTCAACTGTGGGTAGGTAGTGAAATACTTAGCTTCTGTATGTCACTGCACAAACACAAGTCCTATCCTCACCGCTGATCACCAATGTTAGAAATGGGGTTTTTGGTTGGCAGTTAGGTTGCCCTCTGTCCAAGCAAGAACCCTCACTCTAGTCAGGGTAAGTCACACACAATCCAAAATCAGCCTGTGCTCACCCTCCGGTAGCTTGGCACGAGCAGTCAGGCTTAACTTAGAAGGCAATGTGTAAAGCATTTGTGCAATAAATCATACAACACCATAGCATAACACCACAAAAATACACCACACAGTATTTAGAAAAATATATAATATTTATCTGGGTATCTTCAGGTCAAAACAATCAAAGATGCAATATGAATTTGTAAAGATATCACTGAAAAGTGATATAAAGGCCCTCATTCTGACCTTGGCGGGCGGCGGAGGCCGCCCGCCAAAGTCCCGCCGTCAGGTTACCGTTCCGCGGTCGAAAGACCGCGGCGGTAATTCTGACTTTCCCGCTGGGCTGGCGGGCGGTCTCCTTCAGACCGCCAGCCAGCCCAGCGGGAAAGAGGCTTCCACGATGAAGCCGGCTCGGAATCGAGCCGGCGGAGTGGAAGCTGTGCGACGGGTGCAGTTGCACCCGTCGCGTATTTCACTGTCTGCGCAGCGGACAGTGAAATACATTTAGGGGCCCTCTTACGGGGGCCCCTGCAATGCCCATGCCAGTGGCATGGGCACTGCAGGGGCCCCCAGGGGCCCCGCGACCCCCCCTACCGCCATCCGGATCTCGGCGGTCCGACCGCCGGGATCTGGATGGCGGTAGGGGGGGTCAGAATCCCCGCGGCGGTGCAGCAAGCTGCGCCGCCGCGGAGGATTCAATGGGGCCGCGGTACACTGGCGGGACCCCGCCAGTGGTGCCGGTCCGACCGCGGCTTTACCGCCGCGGTCGGAATCCCCATTGAAGCACCGCCGGCTTGTCGGCGGTGCTCCCGCGGTCCTCCGCCCTGGCGGTCAAAGACCGCCAGGGTCAGAATGAGGGCCAAAGTGTCTTAAGTCTTTAGAAAGTAAACAGAGTCTCTTTCAAACACAAAGTACCTGGTTTCTGGTGGAAAATCTCCTCAGAGGGCCACAAAGGAAGAGGTGCGTGGAAAAAGGGTGTGTGCGTCGATTTCTCCCCAGCACACACGGACTTGCGTCGTTATTTTCCACGCGGGGAAGTCGGGCGTCGTTTCCGGCGCGCGGACAGTCTCTTTCTGTGGGTCGCGGGGATTACCAGATGTCCCGGGTCTGTGCGTGGATTTTCCTGCTTGTTTTCCGGCTGCGCGTCGTTCTGCGGGGCTGTGTGTCGAAGTTTCGATCTCACGGCAGGCGTCACGTCGATTTCTCCTGCGGAGTCGGGTGGCGTTGTCCTTGTGAGGCCGTGCGTCAAAGTTTTGATCTCACGGCAGGCGTCGCATCGATTTCTCCTGCGGAGTCGGGCGGCGTTGTCCTTGCGAGGCCGTGCGTCAAAGTTTTGATCGCACGGCAGGCGTCGCGTCGATTTCTCCTGCGGAGTTGGGCGGCGTTGTCCTTGCGACGCCGTGCGTCAAAGTTTTGATCTCACGGCAGGCGTCGCGTCGATTTCTCCCGGGAAGTCGGGCGGCGTCGTCCTTGCGAGGCCGTGCGTCAAAGTTTCGGTCGTCCCTAAGGCGTCGCGTTGATCAGCGTCGGTGTGCGGCGTTTTTCTTGCCGCGGAACAAGCTGTGCGTCGAAAAGTTCGGCGCACGGAGCGTCCAAGAGGAAGAGTGAAGTCTTTTTGGTCCTGAGACTTCAGAGAACAGGAGGCAAGCTCTATCCAAGCCCTTGGAGAGCACTTTTACAGCCAGGCAAGAGTTCAGCAAGGCAGCAGGCCAACAGCAAGGCAGCAGTCCTTTGTAGAAAAGCAGACAGGTGAGTCCTTTGAGCAGCCAGGCAGTTCTTCTTGGCAGGATGTAGTTTCTGGTTCAGGTTTCTTCTCCAGCAAGTGTCTCTTGAGGTAGGGCAGAGGCCCTGTTTTATACTAAGTTGTGCCTTTGAAGTGGGGGTGACTTCAAAGAGTCTCTAAGAAATGCACCAAGTTCCCTTTCAGCTCAATCCTGTCTGCCAGAGTCCCAGTAGGGGGTGTGGCAGTCCTTTGTGTGAGGGCAGGCCCTCCACCCTCCCAGCCCAGGAAGACCCATTCAAAATGCAGATGTATGCAAGTGAGGCTGAGTACCCTGTGTTTGGGGTGTGTCTGAGTGAATGCACAAGGAGCTGTCAACTAAACCTAGCCAGACGTGGATTGAAGGGCACAACAAGATTTTAGTGCAAAGAAATGCTCACTTTCTAAAAGTGGCATTTCTAGAATAGTAATATTAAATCCGACTTCACCAGTCAGCAGGATTTTGTATTACCATTCTGGCCATACTAAATATGACCTTCCTGCTCCTTTCAGATCAGCAGCTGCCACTTCAACAGTGTATGAGGGCAGCTCCAATGTTAGCCTATGAAAGTAGCAGGCCTCACAGTAGTGTCAAAACGAATTTAGGAGTTTCACACTACCAGGACATATAACTACACAGGTACATGTCCTGCCTTTTACCTACACAGCACCCTGCTCTAGGGGTTACCTAGGGCACACATTAGGGATGACTTATATGTAGTAAAAGGGGAGCTCTAGGCTTGGCAAGTACTTTTAAATGCCAAGTCGAAGTGGCAGTGAAACTGCACACACAGGCCTTGCAATGGCAGGCCTGAGACAGGGTTAAGGGGCTACTGAGGTGGGTGGCACAACCAGTGCTGCAGGCCCACTAGTAGCATTTAATCTACCTGCCCTAGGCACTTGTAGTGCACTCTACCAGGGTCTTACAAGTAAATTAAATAGTCAATCATGGATAAACCAATCAGTAGTACAATTTACCCAGAGAGCATATGCACTTTAGCACTGGTTAGCAGTGGTAAAGTGCCCAGAGGTCAAAAGCCAACAACAACAGGTCAGAAAAAATAGGAGGAAGGAGGCAAAAAGTTTGGGGATGTCCCTGTCAAAAAGCCAGGTCCAACATGTATCTATGCAAACTTGTTCATTTACATTCATATATACAAATATTTTAAAATTGCTTATTATTTTACTTATTTCTATGTCTAAAGTTTGGAGATAGCTCACCTTTTTTATTTCTATGTATCTATTTCTCGCTGCTTCCGGCTATACTGTAAAAGACACAAAAGCACTTCCACATGCAGAACACACCTCCACCCAAAACGTGCATACATCCAACCTCCTAACACATAACAAGCATTAAAAACAACGCTTACATGTTTAAGGCAGCGTGAGTGGTTTCTTTCAGGTGCAGGCCCCGCAGCAACGTCTTTGCATTGAGCACGTATTTCTCACAGCTAGGTTTTCACCACACCACAGCTTAGCTATTTTCAGACTGCATTAGATCCCTCAACAGCGGGACTATACTTAAAGGTAATTGCCCTTAATCTATTTCCGAGCCCTCTCCTTTAGCACGGGAATATAACTCTGTCCAGAAGACAATTATCTGACTGTAGAGCCTGCCCCTGCACGGACCAACGCTTATTTAGCTCTACAGCTTGGTCGATTCTTTTTATGCCCTTGTCATCGTGAGAGGGGGTGCTGAGGGAACTTGACGTGAGAGCCGAGCAAGGAATGGGGTTTGCAATGATAAGGTTAACAGTTTCTACTCTTGCAAATAACCCACTAGTTCGCTTGCTCTACTGTACTGCTTCACAGATACAAACCTGTATTATTATGACTCATTAAAACAAACCACAGTAGTGGCCTATTCATGTGCGGTAGCTGGCGTTATTCTTAAATGTAAAACTGAAATGAAGGAACAAGAATGATTGCCTACATGAATAATCGAATGCATAAATTATAAAAAGAAGTGAATAACTGACTTGCGAATTTGCAATGTGCAGGCCACCAACTAAGTGGCCACCAACTAAGTCACGCTTTGCGGCCGCTTGTGTATCTTTTAAAATATTTTTAGCATGTTTTTTGTTTCAGTGAGTAGATGAGAAGCCACGGAGTCGAATCAGTGACTTGCCGTTTGCTGCTGACATCTGAAGGTCACAAGTCTGAATCCTGGCAAAGTATGTAATGTACTAGATAAACAACAAAAGTAAGTTTCATTTATTTTCTTTTTTGTAGAAAAATGTCCTGCTTCCATATCCTTTCAACTACTAACTGTGACTGCTACATTTTTAACGCTGTTTCAGCTGTACTATTCCCTAACCTAAATACTTTCTACATTGAACTTGCATTTCAAAGCGCATTGCTTTGAAACTGAAACAATGCCATCGCCTGACCTAAGTGTATACCCCTCAAATGGCTGCATCCTTTCTTCAGCATTAAGTCTTGTCTAAGATGTATCACTCGTCTGCCCAAAGGCTAGGGTAGCATGTTGTTCTTTGCTGCTATTCATGGTCGTCATTGTTATTGCGTCGTAAGCTCCATGGGCCAGATGTAGCAAAGGATTTGCGCGTCGCAAACGGCGAAATCGCCGTTTGCGAGGCGCAAATGCCTCTTTGCTATGCAGAAATGCATATTGTGAGTCGGGACCGACTTGCAATATGCATTTCAGAATCGCAAATAGGAAGGGGTGTTCCCTTCCTATTTGCGATTCGGAGTGGAATGCCATACCATTTGCGACCGCATATGCGGTTGCAAAGGGTATCGCAGTTACCATCCACTTCAAGTGGATGGTAACCCACTCGCAAATTGGAAGGGGTCCCTATGGTACCCCTTCCAGTTTGTGAATGGACCCAAAACATTTTTTTCAGGGCAGGTAGTGGTCCAAGGGACCACTGCCTGCCCTGAAAAAATACCGAAACTAAAGGTTTCGTTTTTTTTTTTAAGTGCTACACTTAAAAAAAAAAAACTGCTTTATTGAAAGCAGTCACGAACATGGAGGTCTGCTGACGACAGCAGGCCTCCATGTTTGCGAGTGCCTAGACTCGATATGGGGCCGCAATTAGCGACCCACCTCATGAATATTAATGAGGTGGGTCATTGCGACCCCATAGCGAGTTGCAGACGGTGTCTGAGACACCGTTCTGCATACCAATTTGCGAGTTGCAAATTGCGAGTCGGAAGGACTCGCAATTTGCAACTTGCAAATTGGATTTTTCCTACATCTGGCCCCTTGTTCTTTCTTTCTCAACATCTGCATGGTCTACCTTGCTCTTGAATTTCCTGATAAAGCTCTGGAAAGCAACTGTGTTAAGAAGCATTGTGCATTTCATAGAAGTAAGAGTGCGTAGTTTGGCTGTGTCACTATGCCTCTTAAACATGAACGTCAAAGGGTGGTTGTTTTTCAACATAAGGTGAAGATGTTCTTTCGTTTAAATGATGCACTGCAATACATAGGAATAAAGTGCACAGTTGGTTGTAACATTTTTAAGCAAGCAATATTTTAATCACCTTTTTGAAAGAATGTTTATACTGTAAAGGTTTAGAAGCATTATTCTTTATATTCATTTTGTATTTCATCATAAGCAGTTTAGAGAATTCATTTAAAGTGAAAATATAGGGCCAGATGTATCAAAGGGTTTTTCCCATTCAACGTCAATGGGAAAATGTGTTCGTACATAAGACCCATATTCTTGTTTCATTACCATGACCTGGTTGAAGGCCACACATATTTTCTTCTGTGCCTAATCTTCCACATGAAGTTTGCTTTTGCATGTTTTCTACTAGCTGCAGGTGTTAGGATCTAAGACCAAATTATTGATGAGCCCATTGTGCTCAACCGATAAGAAAGAAGTAACCTGGGATGATGGTCCTAACTTTTCTGAAATTCCTAAAAGTGTGAGGGTGTACAAAGTCAATGTAGAAGGTCCAGAAGGTGTCAGAAAGTCAAAGTGTCAATTAATTTAAATTTAAGGACTTGCTTTTCAGTAAGGATGTTTTTGTGAAGATGTAAGCCTCTGGAAGGATTGAGATTTAGGAGTGGTTTAGCTAGAAGAGCCAGATTCCCTTTGTCTTTTGCGGAGAGTGGACCTTGTTGAGAAATATTCCTTAGACTTAGATTCTCATGCGGCTTCATGCCGCTGCACCTCTCTTAATGGAAAGTTCTACAGAAGTTTTGTTTGCTGACTCTTTTCTCTGAAATCTTTAGTATTAGAATCGTTAAGAACTTAGATTCAGTGGTTAAATAGGAGGATTTGATTTTAGATTTTAAAATCAGTCTTTGTTTCTGAAAAGCTCAAATGAGTATGTCATGGTGATGGTACCTGAACAAAGAACACATCAAGGAATGGAGTCCTGAAAGCATACACATGACACAAGTCACATAGCAAACGTCTGGACAACAAAGTAATTCAGAAAAATCAGACACAAACCAACAGCATCAAAATATGAGTGTGTCAAAAGCTTGTGCATCAAACATCCTTTTGCATATTTTTCATGAGCTCCATAGCCATTACTTGAAACATACTCAACGCATCATCACAACTACAGTTCATTATACAATCCCAGTCAAGAAATTTAATGAAATATTACACTCATGAGAAGAAGCTGTCAATGAGATCTTGTCACAGGTCAGCTCCTTCCTCCTCACCACTTTCATCTTCATTTGCCATTCCAGGATTCTCACCCGGTGGCACCTTAGGCTCCCCATTTTCTGGCATGTAAGGGATATTCCTCCACACGGCAATGTTATGAAGCATGCTGCATGCTACAGTGATCTGCCACACCTTCCTGGGGGAGTAGAGGAGGGTTCCCCTAGTCTTGTCCAGACAATGAAATATGGCATTCAGGAGCCCAAAAGCCTGCTTTACTATCCACCATGTTCTTCCTATGGGCCGGATCGAAGCTGACTTCCATTGGCCTAGTTGAATTCCTCAGCCATGTTAACAGGCAAGAAAGGTTTGGGTATGCTGACTTTCCTGTTTTGGAATGAGACATGGGTGCCACAATTAGTCACTCACTTCATGATTGTAGCACCTGACATTGCACACACAAAATCAGGACAGATGTGACTTACCAACCATCCACTTCCTCCCTGACTGCAGTTGTGTCAACACTTGGGGCATAGTGCTGTTCTGCATTGCAAAGGAATCATGGGCTGATCCAGGGAACCAGGCAGAAACATTTGCGATGTAGTCATCTGACAAGCGGACAACTAGCCCATTGTTAGAATGGAAGCTCTTCCTATTTCAGTAGACTTGTTCACTGGCTTGCGATTGAACCTAGGAAACACATGTCTCATCAATGGCTCCCACCACATGTGTGAGGCAAGCAAAACCATAGAAGTCAGCCTTCATATTGGCCAAATTCCCACATCTGGGGAACCTGCGATAGCTGTCAATGTGTTTCAGCAGTGCTGTTAGCATTTCTCTTAACACACCACTGAACATAGATTGGGATATGCCACCAGATATGGCCACTGTATGTTGGAAGGACCCTGTAGTAATACTGCAATGAGTCTCACAATGGGTGGTATGTGTGTTGGATTAGTGTTTTCAGGCATTATATCTGGCTCCAACTGACAATATAAATCCACAACAGTTTGCTGATTCGGACGGAACAGTTTTATTATGTGACATTCTTCCATGGTTTGAAGGTCTGGCAGTGGATGGTAGACTGGAGCTTGTCATTTCCTCCCTCTCCCAGGGTTCCTATTTGTGACATCAGATGAGTTGGAGCATTAGTAAATATGCACACTCAAACATACCTGATGTATACAAAGTCCATGGGATAACGCACAAATGATTGGAATAACATTACACCCATTACACATCCAAACTGTATACTATTCACTAGTCCACAATTTGACCCCCATGGCTATCTTCATGTGTTTGTACTACATGGATTTGGACACCACTCAACTATCTGCTTCTCATGTGTCGCTCTAAATGTGACAGTCTGTTCTGACCGCTAAAAAATATCACCACTGGCATTGAACCAAGAACCACAATTTTATGCCATCTGTGACCAGCAACATACTACACTGTTGATTGTGTAGTAGAAACCAACACATCAAGGTTGCTTTGGGATGTTGGTGATGAACATACACATGTATTTGTGTTGTGACTCATTTTTCAGGAGCTGCAACTGCCAAAATGGAAGATGCCTGACTTACTGCCCCGGACATGAGGAACCGCCTGCGGCCCCCCGGTATAATATGTCCATGCAATGAGCAGTTTCAACTGCAGGGCACACAGCCACAGGCTAACGTTGTTACCTGTGGCAGTCGCGGGCAAATGGCTGTGAATGTCATTGGTGATGACCGTGTAAGTGCTGTATGTGTACACCACATTTTGCAAATTCACTCACTTGACTCCTGACACTGCTGCCATGAACACCTCCACCACTTCAGCTGCTGTGTGCCGCCTCTGGGAGCAATCATGACATGGCCAGCAGGTGAAAGGGCCCCTCTCTTGTCTCCAGAGGAGCTGGAGAAGCTAGTGGACGAGGTCCTTCCCCTGTATGGTTGGCTGTATGGCTCACCACAGGAGCAGGTAAGAACCTCATAGGCACATTTGACTCTGATCAACAACCGCCTTTCCCTCCTCATAGTGTGCCCCTATGTGCCAATTAGACTTCTTGTGTGCCTGTTGTCACATGGTATGTAGCATCAATGCGATGAACATGGTGCAGGTAGCGTATAAAAGTACTCTATATATTGCACATTCATATTGTGTTGTGTGATGTGTTTTGAGGCCTAAATCATCCTTGTGTTGCATTCATATATCTCATATATTTCTACAAGGAGACGCATCAATGGTATGAAGGTGGTAAATGTCAAACAACATGTATGTGCATGACAGCATGAGCTGTGTATGCAAACTGTTTGAGTCATTTGAGGATCATGTAAGTAATCTGTATAGTGCCACAGATCATTCATCCCACCTCTGGACTTACTAAACTGTTGCATGAGAGGGATATAATGACACATGGCACACAAGCCACATTGATGATGGCCATATGATGTACTATCATGCATGGAAGTGATGGAAATGTGAGTGTCATGTAGGTTCTGTATGTTCAGCCTGCAGAGACCAAGGCCTATCAAATGTATCTCCCAGTATGGGACATAGTCTATGCTGGTACAGAGTTACTCTGGCTATGCAACTGTGGCACTGTGCCCACTGTCTGTAGACCTACAGATCCTGGCATGTGGTCAGTATGAGGCTCTAATGGCAAAACATGGCCTGCTTGCCTCAGTCCATTGACTAGATTAGGAATGGGTATTGAGGTAAATCCCTAAACTAGTACATTTGTGCATTTTGCAACATTGTCAATGTGTGTCATTGACTTATGAAAGGTCTCCTACTCCCACAGCTCTGTTGTCACCTTCACATAAGTCATATTTGCCCAGTACAGGTGTATCGCAGAATTGACAAACCCACAGTGCAGATAGTGTGTAGATTCCAGGGAGATTATGACATGTGACACAGTAGCTTGGTTACATGGCAGCAATTAGACCAAACATGCTGTTGTATATTGGATGCCATCTCTGTAGGTTTGCCACAGGTACAGGTACATAACATAGAAACCCACCCTGAAGTGGCATGAGTCTACATTGGGTAGGGCACATGTCCACATATGCACAGGGAAGGGAAATTCCATGCCCCTCATGGCAGCCCTTTTATTGTCACTCAAGTCTTAGGGTGAAGTCTATACTGTGGCAGTTGCCTGTAGGGACTGTATGCAGTGAGTAAATGCTGCAGAGTGTAAATTGATCTGTCCAGTCAGGCCCAATGAGCTTACCCTTCAGAAGGCCACAATCGTGTGTAGTGTTTCATTGTGAGTCACATCACAGAACATGTTGCTTGAGACTGGGCTACTTGATGTCAGTAGGCTTGCTTAGTAATTGTAGGCTATGAGCAGGGTAGTGGGTTTGTCTGCAGATGACTCCAAGAGTTGTACTTATGTCCATGTACGTATCAGTTTGTGTGCTTTACACTTGTGGTGTGTTGGCAAGTTTAGGATTTTGTGCTTGGTGTTTCTGACATGATTGTGACACAACTACTTGGGCAAAAATGTGTGTTTGTATCCTTTTGATTTGTCTCTTGGATCCATACAGGTCAACGCCCATCAGAAGAAGGGGATTTGGAGAGCCATCGCCCAGAAAGTACGGACTACATGGCTGAGTACAGTGATCAATCAGGTCATGTTGTTTGTTGTTGTGAGTGTAATTTGTACTTAACAGTCCACTACTCTTCAATATGACAGCCCAAACAACATGAAAAAAATAGATCCTCAGCCATGTGTCTACTTGAGTGATTATATTGGCATCTGTCCCCCACAGGCCACTTGTTTTCAGTATGTTACAAGTGCTGGTGCCTCACTACTGTCTGTCATGTGAAGGTGGCCATCATACATGTGACAGTCCCTTGGTAAGTGGGGAATGCCCATTAACATGATTTTGGTGACATTACTGTTGCCATAATTCCTTGTGCCTACATATTAGCATGTGTTCCTTTCACTTTTGTAAAATCAGTTTCACTGCTGTTTTATGCATGCTATACCTGCCTTCATGGGATGATGTCTGAATTCCCTCACATATGTATGCTTGCCAACATGTGCTTGGAATTGTATATATGTCATGCGGCTACATTTCATGTTGTGCCACAGACAGGAGTGTACCACCATTCACTGATGGCTCACTCATACCCTCACCCATCATTGCATGATATTTGGCATGTACAACTGCAGTAGCAATGGAGCACAAGGACATGACACATAGGACTACAGTTTTACACACATTGTGCATTTCATTGCCATTGATGAGGAATCAGGCAGTAAAGTGCTTTGCACACGAGAAATGGGGAAGGTTTGTTACCTAAGTGTTGGCATACATCATGGGGTGAACTTGCAGTTATGTGGGAATCCTATGTGGGTGTGTACAACCATTCAGCCAAGTGAATCTGTTCTTGCATGACAGATTTGGAGACAGTGATATGACTTCCCATTAAGCAACATGTTGAGGGCCTCCTACAAGTACTTGAGAATCCTTGGGCCTGTCCAACATTCAAAGGACTTTTGGCTTCTACTAATAAAATCAGAGTGTGTGATTGTCAGGAATAACAATCAAGAGAGGTGTAATCACTGGGGCTAGCTTATTCATTGTGTTGTGGATTTTGTAGGGATACCTCGTTGACATTTTGCACAATTTGTTTCAAGTTTACATTTCCGTGCAAGATGTGTTATCTATCTGAGCAAGATTAGTACAATCTCCATGACTCCATTCAGACAATTTACACATGGTGAAGTGAGCATTGTTGATTTGTTTCCAGTGTGGCATGGTTGTTTCCATGTCACCTTCTGCAGGCTACTGTACTTCTGTCAGCAACATGGCTGGATTTTTGTCCATCATTTCTTCTGGATGTGATAGTGGGTATGTGAGGATTAACTGGATGCATGACCTTGTGTGGGACCTCTGTAAATGAACTTGGCTTTGCCCTATTATTGTAAGACAACAGGTCACTGAAGAATGCTATATTAGACACACCATTGAAGGTGATAAGGCCTCCTCCTTGTTCAATGGGTACTATGATTGTACAACTTCACCCATGCAATTGGAGGTGCCTGCGATTCTGAATTTCCTGTGGCCAACTATTGACAGTTCATGTACTATGCATGCATATGGTGTGGCAAATGTTGGAGCCACTTTGGAGGAGCTTGTTGCTGGGGCCTACTGTACATCATGGTAAGGTTTGCTAATCACAGCTGTTGTTCAAGTGTGAATAGGAAAATGTAGTGACCCTATTTCTCTTTGTAATTTCAGCATCATCCCAGGCAAGCAAAGGAGACAGGGTGGAATGAAGTGAGGAAGCATCTGGCAATGGTACTGCCAGCCATGACACCAGTGACACAGGGTGAGGGGGGTAACGGAAGTGCCAAGGAAGACACAAGATCGACCTCATCATATTCTGATTCTACCTCCAGTGGCCACTCCCTTGTGGTGGTGGACTCAATAGTACTTGCTCCTGTTCCATCCTTGTCTATCACTCCCATGCCATCGCCACCTCCATGTTGCTCCCCACCCTTTTGGCCATGCCCGCTCACCCAAGAGGGTGGGTGCCTCCTTCACCCCAGACACCCCACCCCGTGCCCCAGTAACTCTTGCTGCCCTGAGTGAGGAGGCTATTGACCTACTGAGGAGTGTCTCTGTGGGTCAGACTGCCATTCTGAATGCCATGCATACCTGGAAGGCATACATAGTGCAATGTCTGGCCTACAGCTATCTTTTCAGGCTCTGGCCTTCTCACTGATGGCAGCCATACACCCCATACAAACCTCCCCAGACCACCTACTGCTTCCATATCCAACTTCCCTATTCCCCTACCTGCCCTAAGCACAGAGACACATCCACATGCACCCATCTCAGCACACACAAGCATCACACATAAACACAAGCACCACAAGACACACCGGCATTAAAACACTCAACCGTCACTCACAGACACCACAACAACCACCATTCCTGCAGACACCTCCACCACTCCCACTGACCCACACATCACAACTATCATATGCACAGACACCATTGCACACCCAGTGACACATTCACCACACCCAGCATATACCCAGACAACACTTTACAACCATAGACACACACACAGCCACATAACTCCAAACATCACCCCAACACACACAGACACAGCCACCACATCTCCCATATCCCCAGATACCACCCAGTACCCACAAACACAGCCACTACTTTCACCATACCCCCAGACACCACCCAAACACCCACACATACATCCACCGCTCCCACATCACCCAGTACCTTCACCTCACAGCCCCTCAAGACATGCAAACGCCAACACTCAAATACACAACAGACGCCACCAAACCCAAGCATTCCTCTCTCACACACACACACTTTAAACGCATGAACACCCAGAGGCAAGACAACCACACCCTCAAACTCTCAAACCCTAATCCCTTCTGAAGACTCTCCCCATTTTCCAAGAAAAGTTTCCTTTTTGACCTTGACCTTTCCCTTGTGACCTCCACCCCTCGCCAACCCAAGAGGACCCCACCCACATCCCAACCCATTCCTTCAACATCCAAGTCCTCCCCTGGCACACCTGCCCCCCTACAAGCACCCATGCCCTTCCCACCCCAAAGAAGAAACCCACCCCGCCCAAGAAAAAGGTCCACTCCTCCCAAACCCACCTATCCCATTTCTGACCTCACTCCACCCGAGCATTATGCCTGAGTTGCCTGCATGCCTACTTGATGCTCCTTCATGTGGAGGTTCTCTGGCAGTGATCAGAGTCAAACTCGAGCACCATACTGTGCATGGACTACCATTTGGACTGGCCAATGGCATTTGCTCTTAAGTATTTAGTATTAATAAACCCATGTTGTGTTTTTTGGGCACACATTTGTCCTTCCATTACTTTTTTACCTTTTTGTTGTTCCTGAATAATTTATGTTGCATGCCTACAGGTGTGTGTCTTTCACCCTGACTGCTGACCATTTGCTGTGATTTGAAAGATCTGACTTTTTGGGTAGTGTTTTTGTCACCCAGGACAAGCGTAGATGTTCACTGTATGGATATGTAGGTGGTAATCTAATAAGGGGGTCATTGCATTGTGTTTTGTTTGGTTAATATTTGATCTTGGGTTGGCCAATGTCAGCATGTATTGTGTTAGATTTGTCCCCCTGATGAGGATTGGACATTCGTCTTATGTGTGGAAGCTAGATTTTTGTTTGTCTATACATGGAGGGTGTTCAGTTGTGCTACCTTCCTTTACATTTGACTGACCTTATGTCCATTTTGATAAGCGTACCTTCCAGCTACTTCATCTAAATGTATGACACATGCTGTTGCTGCTGTACGTGTTTTCTTGACTTGCACTTACACATTTTGCAGATAGGCATGTCACTTGGCTCTACTATCGGTTTTCCTTGAAATACATGAAGGACCAGTTCCTGTGCACATGTTGTTTTAGGGGAATGTGAAAAGTAAAATGGGTTCCAGGGTAGCATTCTTCGAGGAGTGCTCCTGATGCCCCTTCCCTATTGTTCAGGTATTGTTTCCATTGTGAGCTTTAGATATTTGTCTCACAAACTAATGAGCATTCCATTGACCTTCCATTGTGTTGCAATGTGGATGATATGTGTGGGTCACTTACCTGGATGTTTCATGGAAGGGTGTTTGTGTTGAATGACGCATCCATACATATGTGTCTGAAATCTCACAACAGTCCACGGCATGTGAGCAATATGAGGGAGTCAGTTTAGTTATATGTAATGTTGATGTGGTGTTGCTGTTGTGTGACACAATGTTCTGAACACTTCACTGTCCTTGAAACTGTGATGAGCAGACGTGTTTTTTCTGGAGTGTGGTGGTGCAGTGTCAGTGACTGGCCCAAGGGGGCGTCATGTGGCTGTGAATGGGTCATTCATTGTGAACAACTCTGACCTGGAAACAATGACAAGTGTACTTGATCCACGTAGAGTAACCTACATACCAGGTGGATGGCAGCACCTTGATCTGTTGTTGAGTTTTGGAACATGGGCAGATGTGTATTCTGACCATTGGTTGCGTTCACAGAACTGTGGATTTTGTGCTCCATCTATGAGTAGGAGCAGTGCCAGGGTGTGTATGATTGGCTTCATGGTGGCATGGGATGTGTGACGCTGTCTGCAGGTGAGTTCCTTCCGTTTCTGCCAGCTGGGATGTGGTGGTTGGACCACCACAGTCATGTTGGCAGAAGTCAACATCATTATGTGTCTGCTAGAAACACTGGCTCCGACAGCCTTATTGGCCTGTCTCGCCACAGTAGCAGTCTGCACTGCCTGGTGGTGCCGGCAGGACTGCGGCTGTCCTTCTTCTATGGAACCGCATGCATCGTAATACGGTGGTCCAACCACCAACCCCATGGCAGTCGGACCACTGCCGCCATCAAGGTGATCCACGTACCTCCAAAGTCATGATCAGGCCCTTAGTGTGTGGTTCACTGAGTTACACTGTAATTGCCCTTAATAATTTGATGCATGTTCTCCTCCTCCCTTGGAAATGAGAACAAAAAAAGATTCATTGGACCCTAGCTTTAAAGACAGGGTCCAGTGCTGGATCAGATGGTGGTAAATACAGATGGTTCTCTTTCTGAAAAGCGGAGAATAAAACTGTATTCTAGAACAGTTAGTCCCTAGAGCCAAACCCTAGTGCCATGTCCAGAGTTGGCGAATCGGCAAAGTCACTGAGAATTGAAAGTGAGTTGTAATGGTAGCGAGAATGCAAGTGTCAATACGGTTGTGCACTGCAGCAGTTTGTGCTTAGCTTGCGTGATCGTGACATTGGATGGTGTCTTGCGGAAATGTTTTGCATGTTTTGTGATAGTGGTGATTTGTAAAGAAGTTGAAGAGGTTATTGGGTCCAACTTGGCCTAATATCTGGCATACTTTAAAAGGTGTAGAAGACACTATTTTATATTGTCTGCTCAGAGGTTGTTGGACATGGTTAAGATAGGGGTTTATTTTGTATGAATGTGAGACGATTGGTATAGCAGATCATAATGCACAGAATGAAGCTGTACTGATCAAGGTGATACCCTGCAGTGTTTGGGAAACTTTCTTGTGTGCTTAAACTATGTATTCTTTAGTGGAGCAGACAAAATGTTACATTGCATTTTGTATACATGCGTATTGCGGAGCAAGTCTGTGTGCAGGTTGTAAATTAGGGGAACTGCTGCAAGGAGGGAGATCTACGTCACAGTGTGCAGCACAGGTACAGGTTGGTTGGTGTGGCACCATGCTGTTATTGATTGACAACATCATCAGGAGCCATGCTGTGATTGGTGGTTGTTTTAGAGTAGAGGATTGTGGATACACAGCTGTTTTGAGTTGAAATTTCACTGTAATCATTGACATTTACCTGCAAAAAATGAAATGCTTTTTTTGTATGAGATTTGTTTAAAGGCGATGTTTATATCCCCAGAAGAGATGGTGAAATGATACCTCCCAAATGTACTCCACGTCATTATATGGCGATATATATAGGGCTCCACACTTGTGTCCGGCTTGATCAATGGTACAAGATCACAGAAAAGGAAGGTCCATTGAGATTCCCACAACATGGCACATTTAATTTGTGAATTTGTGAATAATTTAAAATTTGAGGAGGATACTGTATAAAATGTGTCTACCTCCCAGACCCGCACAATAGGAAGCACGTAATACTTGGGAATGAGCTGCGCATGCAAGGGACAAATAAATATCAGGGCAGAGCTAAAAAAAAGTCATGCCTACTTATGCAGATGCTAGATGGGATGCTGAGCAGAGGAGGTGGAGAATGGAAATTATAGAAGGGGTAAGGCTGAATACTGCTTTAACCACAGTCAGGACCGAGAGAGAAGGGGAGTGGAAACAATTTAAAAATAGAAGGAGAAGAAACAAAAAGAGCCCAATGACATGAGTATGGACAGTGATGATTCTGGAGATAGTCTTCTAAATGTGTTACCATCTGAATGTCCACCTCAGTACAATGAAGGTAGAAGTAAGAGTGGAGACTATGGTACTGGAAGGAGTGGTGTAATTTCCTTTCCTACCGCACTGGCAAGAATGGCTTGCAGTCCTGTGGGACCTATTCCCATAGTGTGCCTTGTGAACAAATAAGTGAGGGTTTGAGAAGTAGTGTCCCAGTTGATTCCACTGTGAGTACTGTTAATGCCCTTGCCTTTCCAGTAACTATTGGTCCAGTAATTTCTATGTATAAATCAGAAGGTTCTGTGAGAAATGTGTACAGTTTGGCTGTACCCAACCAGGTTGGAGGATGGACTAGGGTCCCGTACAGTTCAGATGCTAGGGAGTTTGTTCTTTGAATTCCAATGCCTACAAGTACTCCATGGGGAACAAGTGCAGATAAGACACTGAGGGCCATATTTATACTTTTTGACGCAAAACTGCGCTAACGCAGTTTTGCGCCAAAAAAATTTGCGCCGGCTAGCGCCATTCTGAAGCGCCATGCGGGCGCCGTATTTATTGAATGGCGTTAGCCAGCTTTAGCCGACCGGCGCTGCCTGGTGTGCGTGAAAAAAAAAACATGTACACCAGGCAGCGCCGGCGTAGGGAAAAATGGCGTTTGGGCGTCCAAAAATGGGGCAAGTCAGGCTGAGGCAAAAAAATCATCTTAACCCGATTTGCGCCATTTGTTTTTGGCGCCCAGACGCCATTAATATGACTCCTGTCTTAGCAAAGACAGGAGTCATGCCCCCTTGCCCAATGGCCATGCCCAGGGGACTTCTGTCCCCTGGGCATGGTCATTGGGCATAGTGGGATGTAGGGGGGCACAAATCAGGCCCCCCTATGCCACAAAAAAAAAATTCAAAAAAATACTTACCACAACTTACCTTTTCTTCCCTGGGATGGGTCCCTCCATCCTTGGGTGTCCTCCTGGGGTGGGCAAGGGTGGCAGGGGGTGTCCCTGGGGGCTTGGGAGGGCACTCAATCTGAGCCCACAGGTCCCTTAACGCCTGCCCTGACCCAGGCGCTAAAATCCGGCGCAAATGCGGGTTTTTTAGTCCCGCCCACTCCCGGGCATCATTTTTGCCCGGGAGTATAAATACGACGCATATGCATCGCAGTCATTTTTTAAGACGGGAACGCCTACCTTGCATCTCATTAACGCAAGGAAGGTGTTCACGCAAACAAATGACGCTAACTCCATGAACTTTGGCGCTAGACGCGTCTAACGCCAAAGTATAAATATGGAGTTAGTTTTGCGTCGAATTTGCGTCGAAAAAAACGATGCAAATTCGGCGCAAACGGAGTATAAATATGCCCCTGAATATTGTATGTCAGGATGCACTTCAAGAGGTACTTATCAGAAGATGCCAACACATACTACTCCTGTATGGGAGCCACCTCCAAACTTGGGAATAGGTGCTCAGGGAAGTGATTTCACACCTAGATTCCCTACTGTAACTAGAACCATTATTTTGAAGGAAAAAGATGAATGAGGGCAATTTTTTAATGGATGCAATCCATCTAAAGAGAGTGCAAGTACAGAGAACAATTCCACTAACACTGAGAGAAAAGACTCTGTAGCAAAGCTGGCAGTAGATTTGGATGCTTGATTGCTGGAAACCTTGATATAGAACAATTAGAGTCTTACCAAGAGATGAGCTCACATTTATGTATAGGGACATCACTAGGTGAGTGGGCCAAGTTCATGATAGGTTGACTAAATTTGGTCAGAAATGTGAGGTTGATTTAAACAAGACTAAGGCTCTGCAGAGAAGCTATTGAGTGTGCTTCAATGAGAAAGACATTGCTGCAATGAGAACTCCAGGATTGAAAACTCAAATTAAAGAACTAATTCAGAATATTAGGAATTGGAATGAGTTAGATAAGGGGGTGATTAAATGGGCAAAAATGAAAGAATTAAAGAAAACTTCAGGCTAACTGCCTCCAAATGGAACAGAGGGAGGTTTACAAACTTCCCCCTGAGAGAAGTGCCTAGTGGAGGCTATGCACATGTGCCGTGGAGTAGAAGTGGCCTTGCATCATTTACCAATGATTACCCCAAATTAGGAGAAAAGTCAGTGGAATGGTATAAAAAGCTCTAAAGGTTTTGCAGGTGTTATGGGTTGTTTTGAACATGTTGTTTGATATTGTTGTTCCGAGTGACTTGTGGATGGAATGAAAGACTGTTTGGTGGCCTGAAACTGAACCTACCAGAAATGTGACAACTAAGGGTCCTTCACTACTTGTTATGAAGAAATATCAGGAGGTCACCACATTCCTGAAAGGGAAAGGGACTCCTCACAATGTTGATTGGGTGAAGATTGTTCAAACGACTCAAAAACCAAAGGAGTTGATACATGCTTACTATGAAAGATTGTTGCCAGGCAATCAAACAGTACAGTAGTACGGAGATGTTGGAAACAAAGGAAATGGAACATTATGTGTCAAGGTCTGTAAAAGGATTCAGGCAAGAAATTAGCGTGATGATGCAGCACCATTTGATTTGTTGGCAGAACAAGTGATTGATGAGACTTTGTGGTATGCAAAGTATTGTCATGACGAAATAGAGATGGAGCAGAAAAAGCTCAAGGAAAAGATGATGCTTGCCCAGATAAAAGCAGCCCAAAGAACAAGCCATATGCCCATAGCTGTAAACAATGCAGGTACAATGCAAGGTGTGCATCAACAGCCTCAGATTATTATGCGAGATAGAGGTTAAGAAGCCCTAAAAGGTTCTAGTTCAGGAATGGATATAAATAGCCTAAAAAGATTAACTGCTTGCCACCTGTTCAATAAGTTTAGACATTGGAAGCAGAACTGTCATTTAAATCCAGCTAATAAAGTCCAAAATGCAGGATTTGTGCCTTCTCAGAATAATAATTCTAACGAGATGCAGGGTGTGCAAAGACCCATGAGTCAAACTTTAATGTACCTTAAGCACAAATAATGCAAGTTCGTCAACCCCCGAAGCCACAGCAAAATGTTGATGGACATCGACAAAACCTTAGTCAGGGTTTGAGAATGAATGTAAATAAGACACAACATAATAATATGTTTCAACAGTTTCCCTTGTTTTATTATATAAATGTCTCCAATCAGTCGGTCTGACGGTGTCTGAGAGGGGAGGAAGACTACGTATTTGGCAGAGACTTAGAGATTGACCAGAGTGGACCATTTATAGATAGTGAAGTAGATGGCCATCCCATATTATTTTTGTTTGATATTGGTGCTACGCATTCTACTCTGAGAACAGTAGAAGTCTCAAATCTACCCCTCTCTGGAGAAACAATCCAAGTTGTTGGCATAGAGAATAAACACACGTCAGCCCAAGAAACCACTCCAATGTCAGTGAAAATAGGATCTTTTGAGGATAAACACATGTTGATAGTATGTGATTGCAGTCCATTGAATCTCTTGGGAAGAGATTTGCTTTCCAAGGTGGACTATGTTATCTTCCATACTGCAGATGGAACCGAAGTGCAAACCCAACCTGAGGATGCTGCATTTAAATTAATGAAACATAAATCATGTTGCATGTCATTGGTATTGCTAACAGTGGATGATTTGCCCCCAGACTTGAGAGAGACTGTCAAACATAAAGTGTGGGATTTTTTGAGACAAGACATCAGACTGATCAAAGGTGTAGAACCTGTCCGGATCACTGTTAAACCTAATGTTGAATTCTTGAGAATGTCTCAGTATAACTTGACACCTGAAATGATTGCTGGAATAATTCTTGTAATCGAGTCCATGATCCAACAGGGAATTGCAAAGGAGATAGTGGGAAGTCCTTGTGCCTCTCCTATTATGGGTCTTCAGAAACCAATTGGGAAATACAGAACTGTACAAGATCTTAGGAAAAAAAATAACCTTGTTGTTCCTTGCTGCCATTGGTATCTAATCCAGGCATCGTACTGGTTCAGATTCCATCTGAGGCTGATTGGTTCACTGTCATGGACCTGTGGCAGGCATGTTTTTTCAAAACCATTGCTTGAGGACGGACAGTTCCTTTTTGAATTCTGGTTCAGAATAGGGTCTTAACTTGGTGTCATGTCCCACAAGGGTATACTGATTCACCATCGATCTTTAAACAGATTTTGATGAAAAATCTGGAATCTTTGGTCATGCCTTGTAATTCAGTCCTGATCCAGTATATCGATGACCTGATGGTAGCATTGAATAGTCAGGAAGCTTGCGAACAGGATACCATTACATTAATGAACCACCTATCTGAGAGTAGACATAAAGGGCCAGGTTTACAAGGCCATAGCGCCTCTTAGTGACACACTTGCGTCATTTTTTAAATTCTAATGTGGCGTTAAGGAGGCCATTCTCCTTTGCCATATTTACAAAGTGACACAATGCATGCATTTAGCCACTTTGTAACCCCTTGTGCCACATTATGTCTGCACCAGTCATAATGTATGCAAGGGGGGCAGTCCCATGCAGGGAGGCCCATAAAAATGGCACAGTGAAATTTACAGCATTTCATTGCACCATTTTTAGCACCATTTTTAATGCCTGCCTAATTACTAATCTTGCAAAGTACCACAATAGTGTCAAAAATCTTTGATGCCACTGTTCTAACATGCGCCACTGTGCGCCGTATTGTAAATATGGCGCACACATGGTGTCATTGGGGGGGCACAAGAAAATATATCAAAGTTGGCGCTCTACTTTTTTGTAAGTAAGCCCAAGGTGTCCCAGGAAAGTTACAACACTTCAAAAAAGAAGTTAAATTTCTTGTACATCACACTGAAAATGAAGGAGAAAAGTGTCACAAGAGAAAATCTCAGCCATATTGAAAATGGGTCGGCCAACTATACAGACAAAAGTTAGGATGTTTTTGGGAATAGTGGGCTACTGTATACAGTGGATACCCAACTTTTCCCTAGTGGCTAAGCCTTTACAGAGGTTGGCACACAAGGCCAACTCTAGGGATGCCCCATTATATTAAATCTTTTACACTTTTCTGCAGTGAGAGCGAAAGCTGTGCTCTCACAGTGCTGACTCAAATGTATGAAAATGCTAAGAGACCACTGGCATGTTCTTCAGCCACATTAGATCCTGTTGCTTCGGCTTCATCTGGTTGCGTAAAATTTGTAGCCTCAGTTAGTGCTGAGAGGTGCTGGAATATTGTTATGGCTCACCTATTAACTGTATATTTGCCCCATTTGGTTGAGCTTCTGCTAACCAGAACCAGGACACAATACGTTACTAGCAGCTGACATACTAAGTATGAACAGATAGTTTTAGTTGCAGAGAATATGACGATTAAACGCTATGGAATTCTTAATCCTGCTACTCTGTTGCCAATACCTAATCAGGAAAATGTTGAAGATTTTGAATAGGACAATGATTATCTAGATGTTACTGAACTATGCACTAAGCCAAGACCAGACATACGAGATGAGCCATTGCCTGAATCTGATTATGTCCTTTATGTTTAAGGTTCATGTTTGAGAGAGGAAGTCTGAGAATAGCATATGCTGTACGTACCCTTTCTAGAGCGGTTGAAGCTTCCTGGCTTCAAGGAATATTCTCAGCTCAAGTTGCTGAGTTGATTGCTCTTACTAGAGCATGTTGTGTCTCTGATCAATTGAAAGTGACAATCTTTCCTGACAGTCACTATGGCTTTGGTGTTGTCCATGACTTTGGATAACTGTAGCCGTAGAAGATTTAGGACATCCTCTGGATCTCTAATGTGGAATGGCGAACAAGTAAGAAAGCTCTTTGATCCATTACAATTGCCTGAACAAGTCACAGAGGCTAAGTGTTCTGCACATTGTTCTGGGCATGATCATGCAAATTTGGGCAGAAGATACACAGACAAGGTTGCCAAGTATTATGCTTACAATGTTTGTACATTTAATGGCAAATTCACAAATGAGGGAATAGTTGACACTAACTTTAACCTCTTGCTGACAACAGTTGATACTTGGGATGAAGTGAAACTGCTTCAAGAGGAAGTGTCTGAGGAAGAACAGTATACTAGGGTCAGAACAGGTTATGTTAAAAGAGATGATGACAGAAGGGTTTCAATAGATGGATGACCAGTTTTGCCTAATAGTCGGTTGCCTCCTATGGTTAAGTATTTCCATGGTCTAGTCCATGTTGGTAGAGATGCTAATGTAAGACTGTTTAGGCAAACTTGATTCAATCCAAAATTTAGATTGACAGCTGAAACGCTGTGTCACAGATGTGCTGTGTGTCAACAGAAAAATGTAGAAAAGAGAATTGCAGTCACACTGAGTCACATAGGAATGTCAGGAGGGCCTTTTCACATAATTCAGATGGATTTCATTGAGATGCCTGTGTGCAATGGATTGAGGTATGTTTTGATCATTGTAAGCATCTTTTACCGATGGGTAGAAGCATACTCAACTAGGTGAAATAATATACTCACTCTGGCTAAACTGTTGTTGAGAAAACTCATCCCCAGATTTGGTATACTAACCTCTTTGAAATGAGATCGAGGAACTCATTTGAACAAATGAGGTTCTAAAATTGTTTTTTGTAGCACTGCAGATGGAACAGCAATTGCATTGGAGCTGTAGACTGGAGGCTTCTGGTCTTGGTGAGCAGGTGAATGGTAGCTGAAATCCAGACTGACAAAAGTGTGTGCTTCGACATCATTGAACTAGCATGATGCTTTACCTCTTGTGTTGATGAATCTTCAGAGTGTACCTGATCGAAAGACTGGACTGTCCACTCATTAAATCATAATGGGAAGGGAGATGAGACTGCCAGTGATTCCTGCAAATGCACTTGTAAACATAACTGATGACATGATCCTAGACTATTGTAAAGGGCTAGCTGATGTGGTGCATTCTGTGTCTCGTCAGGTTGGAGCAGCCACGACTCCTCTGTATCAAGAGCAGTGCCATGACCTAAATCCTTTCAATTGGGTCTTGGTGAAGAAACACGTCAGAAAGATGTGTATGGAGCATCATTGGCGTGGGCCATAACAGGTGATCCTGGCTACCACAATTGCTCTGAAGTGTGGTACAAAAAAGAAATAACAGGGGTAAGTCAGCCAAGCTGTCAGGGACTACACTGAGCATGGACCAGCACTTGGTCATGCAGAAGGGGGTCTTAAACAAGTCACAACTGAGACCGAAACAGAGAAAAAGGAACTTTGTCCTGTGGTGAAAGAGTTGGATTCAGAACAAGACCCCGAGGAAGAGCCCAGTGCTGGAAGAAAGCGAGTTGAAACTCAAGACCATTGGCCCAGAAGACAAAAACAAGGAAAAGTGAGTGAGTGCAAAGAATGAGTGCCACAAATGATTGCTGAAGAACAGAAAATTCAGACCTGAGTGAAATTGAAGACGAAGGTGTGGCACTGAGAAGGTCAAGGAGAACAAGAGTACCTCGTCACAAGTATTCTTCACCTGAGTGGACCTACTTTACAAATGACACAGTCACAGATAAAGAGTTCTAAGAATCTTGAGATCAACATATTGGTTTGGATGAACTGTCATGGACTGAATGTAGTGGTTGAACTGCACGTTAAATTTTCATTGTCATTGATGTGCCTGATTTGTGTAGAAGTTAAAGAGATTTGCACTGACTGGGATAGGGAACTGATAAGATTACCTAGGCTTAAGTAGAAGAAGACTAAGGGCCTTATAACTGACCTTGATGGAGGGGTTTCCTCCATCACAAATGTGGTGGATATCCCGTCCGCCATGTTATGATCCCATTATGTTCAATGAGGATTGTAATATGACGGACAGGATATCCCTCACATTTGTGATGGAGGAAACTCCTCTGTCAAGGTTGTAATAAGGCCCCAAGAGTTGTCAGTTAGAAGAACACAGAGTAGGGATAGGGAATTCTCATGAAGATTTATGCATTTCTGCTAAACAAACTTTCGGTTGTATGTAAAAGAGGTGAACCCAATAACCCTAACCTGACCTCGGTTCAATAACGGCATGCAAAATGAAGATGGTCAGGAGGTAGGGATCAATATTGGAAATTACAGAAGAAAGGGTAATAAATGCTTTCTTCGTGGATTAATTACTTTCCAAAAATGTATTAAATACAGATTTCACAGGGCAGCCAGGGAATTTAACAAGTGATTACATGACAACAAAATTCTTACATCACATAGTACAAACATTAAAGACATAAACCTTCGAAGACCAAGTACTATTTAAAAGCAATACCCAAATTGTACACTTTTTTTTTAAACACACTTTCAACATTTGAACTCTGTTTGCTGTCCGCATGGTGAAATCAGCTAAACAATACGTTTTGTTGCTGCTGTACATATTTTAAAAGAAAAAGATCTGATTCAAAAGACGTATTGGAGCTAAATAAGAAAAATAGATGTGGAGGAATGTTAGGTGCTTTATCATTTATTTTTCTAATAGTAGTGTTGCTAATAGGAGGCTTATCCCTTACACATCCTGTATGGAAGCTAACCTCTAGTGTTTTTCTGCAAACATTTAGGTGGTCATTACAACATTGGCGGTAAAAGCCGCTTACCGCCGTGCAGAAGACCGCTAATACACCGCGGCGGCGGGAGACCGCCACAGCTATTATGACCCACAGCACGGAATCCGCCGAAATTCAGACACCCACACAATACCGCCACACCAAAGGTCAGCGAGAAACTGTCAGAAACACATCCTCCACCTCCACGCCAACAGAAACACGACCATGCTATTACGACCCACGAATCCACGCAGCGGTCTTTCAAATGCGGTATTCCATTGGCGGTACACACCGCTGCGCTCAAAATACACACACATCTCCAAAACACCGCCACATTGGACAATTCAAAATACACACACCTGATACACATACAAACAATACTCCCACACACCCAATACAATATAAAACACACACCCACACCACACACAAACCCCTACGACCAAAAATTAGAGACAAAGGCCACAGAGAGACAGCACAGAATAGAGAATACTATCACACAGAGGCACACAACACCATCACCCACACAACATACACGCACAAAACACCACATACCACTACACTCACCACACTCATCAACACATACACCACCTCACACATCACACACACCACCCCATGTCACGCCAAAGACACCCCCGCTTCTCCGAGGAGGAGCTCAGGGTCATGGTGGAGGAAATCATCAGGGTAGAGCCACAGCTATTTGGATCACAGGTACAGTACACATCCATAGCCAGGAAGATGGAGCTATGGCAAAGAATAGTCAACAGGGTCAACGCTGTGGGACAGCACCCAAGAAATAGGGAGGACATCAGGAAGAGGTGGAACGACCTACGGGGGAAGGTGCGTTCCACGGTATCCAGGCACAACATCGCAGTACAGCGGACTGGCGGCGGACCCCCACCTCCTCCCCCACAACTAACAACATGGGAGGAGCAAGTCTTGTCCATCTTGCATCCTGAGGGCCTCACAGGAGTCGTTGGAGGGACGGACACTGGTAAGTCAAATTTCAACTATCATATCCCCCACCCTACCTGCATGCTATCACACACCCCCACACTCACACCCTCCACTATCACTCCAAATCCTCACCTAGCTACCCATGACACCAACCACCCATCCCAACCCCAAAACCTGCATGACCTAACTAAGCATGGATACCCATCACTAAAGCATGCCCACTGCACAGACCCACAACACCCCCCAACCATCAGCACACAAGCTCCCACACAGGAATGCTAGCACTGGGGTACACGCACACCCAAACATTGCACACCATGAAACACACACATGCAAAAATCATGTACTTATACCCCCGCAGGAACCCGAAGGAACGTCACCACACCAGAGGGTCCAGACATCACCACTCCAACCCCAGAAGAGGCCCACAGTGACAACAGCAGCTCTGCCCTACTGGATCCTGATGACCAGCCCGGACCATCGTGGGCCTCAGGACAGTCGTTCCACTTGCCCAGCCACAGCCCAACACCGAAATTCCACCCTCTGGTAACACCAGCACAGCACCCACCCAGCGGGCCCATACCTCCCTACCCATGACAGGTCAATCAGTGGTGTGTCCACCACTATAGGACACCCAGGCTAACCCAACACCCCAGCAACAACAGGGACCTGGGGGCAGTGGTAGTGGGCACACGGTCCAGGGGACGGAGGCACAGGAACACAGGGGAACTGGGAGGGCTGCTGTGTGACAGGGGGCGGACAGGCCAAGGGAACCAACTCTCAACGAGGCCCTCTCCTCCATCATGGGAGCATACCACCACTCCCAGGAGACGATGGCCACGGTCCTGGACAAGTTGCAGGAGACCCTGCGTCTGCAGGAGGAACAATATTTGGGGTTCAGGGAGGAGCCCAGGACCATAGGCTCCGCCCTGGGCACCATCGTAAGGGTGCTGACGGACATTCAAAAGACCTTGAGGGACACCGTGGCACTCCAAGGGGCCCCTGACCCTAGCATGGACGACGAACTGCCCACCACCTCCGCCGGCGCTAGTGGACAGGACGCCCCGCCACAGGACCAACACACCAGCACCCCACCCCCTGCAGATGGAGAACCACCACGAAAGCGGTCCCTGAGATCCAGGAACAGGACAGAGCAAGATGGCAAGACCCCCGCCAGGAAATAAGACTACCCTGATTGTCCCCCCACTGTCCCACTTTGTTACCCTGTCCACATTGGAACAGCCCCAGCTCCACTTTCAATGCCCAGATGTTTAATGTACCAATGAGACTAATAGACTGGACTCTGCCATGGACATTCTTCCACCATGACCTATCCCCATTTCACAACCCCCCTACATTTTTATGCACTTCAATAAACACCCTTGAAACCTCAATAATATTGGAGTCAGTCAATGATTGTGAACTTTGTATTGTCAAGTACAGTGTTAAAAAAGGTTACCCATTGGAAGGCCAACATACCAATGTCACACATCACAAGCCTTTCACGGGTGCAAGCTGTTGACACGTAGGTTACCACAATAGTGAAACTGAAATGGAAGGGGACAACTCATTAACAAATAGGGAGTGAAATGTAGGTAGAGGATAGAGGTAGATGTGTGAAAGTTAATATTATGTGATACATGAAATTGTACTCACCTGTGTCTCACTGAAAATATTGCTGTATTACTGACTCCCTGTTGTCGTTTTCTTCTTCATCAGCTTCATCCTCATCACTGTCCACAGGCTCCACAGGCTCACCCGCTGCAACAACACCGTCATCTGGATCATCCTCCTGCAGAAAAGGCACCTGGCGTCGCAATGCCAAGTTATGGAGCATGGAGCAGGCGATGATGATGTTGCACACCTTCTTCGGTGAGTAGAATAGGGACCCACCTGTCATATGGAGGCACCTGAACCTGGCCTTAAGTAGGCCGAAGGTCCGCTAGATCACACTCCTAGTCCGCCCATGGGCCTCATTGTAGCGTTCCTCTGCCCTGGTCCTGGGTTTCCTCACTGGGGTCAGTAGCCAGGACAGGTTGGGGTAACCAGAGTACCCCAATAGCCATACACGGTGCCCCTGGAGTTCACCCATCATATCAGGGATGCTGCTATTCCGCAGGATGTAGGCGTCATGCACCGAGCCAGGGAACATAGCATTTACCTGCGAGATGTACTAGTCTGCCAAACAGACCATCTGGACATTCATCGAATGATAATTCTTCCTGTTCCTGTACACCTGTTCATTCCTGCAGGGGGACCAGAGCTACATGGGTCCCATCAATGGCACCTATGACATTGGGGATATGTCCAAGGGCATAGAAGTCACCTTTAACTGTAGGCAAATCCGCCACCTCAGGGAAAATGATGTATCTCCTTACGTGTTTCAGCAGGGCAGACAACACTCTGGACAACACGTTGGAAAACATAGGCTTTGACATCCCTGATGCCATGGCCACTGTTGTCTGAAATGACCCACTTGCAAGGAAATGGAGTACTGACAGCACCTGTACTAGAGGGGGGATTCCAGTCGGATGGCGGATTGGTGACATCAGGTCTGGCTCCAACTGGGTACATAGTTCCTGGATTGTGGCACGGTCAAACCGGTAGGTCACGATGACATGTCGCTCTTCCATTGTCAACAGGTCCACCAGCGGTCGGTACACCAGAGGATTCTGGCATCTTCCAATATGTCCCAACTGACGGTGCCTAAGAAGGACAACAGCGAAGAAACTGTCACCATTCCTCCAGGTATGTACCCACAGTTACACACAAGACTACAACAGACAATTAACCCATCCGTGAAATGTTTTGAGTGTAGGCCTCGGTATGTGTGACGCAGTAGTAATTGAAGCCATGTGGGCCTCTGAAATGGCGGCTGCCTGACCTCTAAACTGGGACAATGGGATTGTGGGGTAACTGCGCTGGCGTTGGACACCGTCGCAGTAGGCGGTCGTAGAGCGCGGCGCAATGCTGCATTGCTTAACATTGGACCCTATGGGTCCCAGGAGCCAATGAACAGGTGCGCTGGCGGTGATGATGCGCACCGCACGGACATCACCGCCGCGTACGTCACCTCCATTTTCTATCTGTTCAATCACTAGATACCTGACCTTCGACAGGAGAGGACCTACACTGCTAGTGCTGCTGTGACCTCAGTCTGGAAGCAACGATGGCTGCTGTGTCTGGGGAAAGGGCCCCTGCCTTCACTGCACAGGAGTTGGAGAAACTTGTGGATGGGGTCCTCCCCCAGTACACGCTACTCTACGGTCCTCCAGACCAACAGGTTAGTACACAGGGAGCACGTTGGATGGGCTAGGCCTGGGTGGAGAGGGCTGGGTGGATGAGGAAAGGGGGCAGAGTACATAGAACAGTCATGCATGGGGATGAATGAGCCACAGGGATAGAGTTGGGAGGGGGCCAATTACAACGATGGTGCAGTAGGTAATGACTGTTCCTCTTCCTTTGTGCATGTCATGTAGGTCAGCGCCCACCAGAAGAGGGACATTTGGCGTGCCATCGCCAAGGAGGTCCGGACCCTGGGGGCCCACCAGAGACGGGGCACCCACTGCCGGAAGAGATGGGAGGACATTCGCCGCTGCAGCAAGAAGACGGCGGAGGCTCAGCTGGGGATGGCCTCCCAACGTGGGAGGGATGCCCGTCGCACCATGACCCCCCTGATGTTCTGGATCCTGGCGGTGGCCTACCCGGAGTTGGATGGGCGGTTAAGGACATCACAGCAGACACAAGGGGGTGAGTACAACCTCATCCTATGGACTTTGCGTGCAGTGGAGCTGTCTGGGTGGGGGTGGTGGGCTGTGGGTGTCCCTAGGCCAGGGCGAGTTAGGAAGGCCCCTACGTTATGTAGGCCATGTGGCACTCTACACCAGCTCTAAAATAAGCCTAATTGATGTATAGTTGCCCCTTTGCCATCCATGTGGGCAGATTTCTACCATTGCCATGTAGGCCATATCCCAGACATTGCATGTGCAGAGGGCAGGAGCACTGCGTAATGCAGGGGGCTGCTGCGTTTGTCTTGTCCGCCAACTGTAGCGGTATGCCATGCACTAAAACTCTCTTTCTTCTGTCTCCCCCCTTTTCCTGCTCTCCCTGTCTTTCTGTACATCAGCATCAACAGGCGGAGGTACAGTGGCACCGGAGCACGAGGGAGCTGCATCCCACATGGCCATGGAGGGCCACACCACAGACTCGGAATTCACCAGTGGGACGGAGGACGAGGGGAGCTTCACGTCGGCCACAGGATCACCAAACAGCGACACGGACTCGTCCGCCGATGGAAGCTCCCCTATGGTGGCGGCACCATTTGTGCGCCCCACTTCTACAGGTACAGTCGCCACCTCCCCTATCAGCACCGCCCTCCCAGCAGCCCCTCAGCGTTCGCCCCGTGCCCGCTCACCCAGGAGGGTGGGCATCACCTTCGCCCCAGGCACCTCAGGCCCTGTCCCTGTCACCCCTGCTGCCCTCAGTGAGGAGGCCATTGACCTCCTCAGGTCACTCACTGTTGGGCAGTCTACCATTGTGAATGCCATCCAGGGTGTAGAACGAGAGTTTCAACACGGTAATGCATTCCTGGAAGGCATTCATTCTGGTCAGGCTGTCCTTCAGCGAACCCTGCAATCTCTGGCCTCAGCACTGATGGCAGCCATTGTCCCTGTGTCCAGCCTCCCCCCTCCAACTTCCTCCACCCAGACCCAATCACCTGTACCCCAAGCACACCTACAGACCAGCATGCACACAAGTCAACACACACAAGTAGCTCAAGCAAACATAGGCACCACACACACCACAGGCACTCACACAAGCATCACACCCATACAGACACAGCAACATCCACTGTCTCCACTGTGTCCCCCTCCTCCTCTTCTCCCTCCTCCCTCCCAGTCTCGTCTACACACACACCTGCATGCACCACATCTACAGGCACTGGGACTCGCACCAGGACACCCAGCACCACAAGCCGCTCACCTGCACTCACCACCTCCAAAGAAGGTGGGGAAGGTCCCGAGGAAGTCTCCCCAACCTGTTGTGAGTGTCACGGCGGAGAAGAGCGCCATCATTTTCGGCGGTCCAGACACAACTGCCAGCACCGTCGTTACTGGTCCAGGTACCACCGCCAGAGTCATAGCCCAGGAGGGCCCAAGTATCGTTACTGGTCAGGAGACCACCGCCAGAGTCATAGCCCAGGAGGGCCCAAGTATCGTTACTGGTCAGGAGACCACCGCCACCGCCGGAGTCATAGCCCAGGAGGGCCCAAGTATCGTTACTGGTCAGGAGACCACCGCCACCGCCGGAGTCAGTGTCCAGGAGGGTCCAGAATCCCACAGCCCCGCTGGGCAATGATGGAACGTCAATCCACACACCAACGTCCAGTATGGAGTTCGTCATGCCACACACCAATGTCTAGTGTGGAGTTCATCAGGCCACACACCAATGTCCAGTGTGGAGTTTGTCATGCCACACACCAACGTCCAGTGTGGAGTTCGTCATGCCACACACCAATGTCCAGTATGGAGTTCGTCATGCCACACACCAATGTCCAGTGTGGAGTTCATCATGCCACACACCAACGTCCAGTATGGAGTTCGTCATGCCACACACCAATGTCCAGTGTGGAGTTCGTCATGCCACACACCAATGTCCAGTGTGGAGTTCGTCATGCCACACACCAATGTCCAGTATGGAGTTCGTCATGCCACACACCAATATCCGTACCAGAACCGCCATGTCAAAGCACCGCTGAACAGGCCAAAGACTGCCATGATGAAGACCGCTGAACAAGGCCAAGACCGTCATGTCAAAGCACCACTGAACAGGGCAAAGACTGCCATGGTGAAGACCGCTGAACAAGGCCAAGACCACCATGGCAAAGCACCGCTGAACAGGGCAAAGACCGCCATGGTGAAGACCGCTGAACAAGGCCAAGACCGCCATGGCAAAGCACCGCTGAACAGAGCAAAGACTGCCATGGTGAAGACCGCTGAACAGAGCAAAGACCGTCATGGTGAAGACTGCTGAACAAGGCCAAGACCGCCATGGCGAAGCACCGCTGAACAGGGCAAAGACTGCCATGGTGAAGACCGCTGAACAGAGCAAAGACCGCCATGGTGAAGACCGCTGAACAGGGCAAAGACTGCCATGGTGAAGACCGCTGAAAAAGGTCAAGACCGCCATGGCAAAGCACCGCTGAACAGGGTAAAGACCGCCATGGTGAAGACCGCTGAACAAGGCCAAGACCGCCATGGCAAAGCACCGCTGAACAGGGCAAAGACTGCCATGGTGAAGACCGCTGAACAGAGCAAAGACCGCCATGGTGAAGACCGCTGAACAAGGCCAAGACCGCCATGGCAAAGCACCGCTGAACAGGGCAAAGACTGCCATGGTTAAGACCGCTGAACAAGGCCAAGACCGCCATGGCAAAGCACCGCTGAACAGGGCAAAGACCGCTGAACAAGGCCAACACCGCCATGTCAAAGCACCGCTGAACAGGCCAAAGACTGCCATGGTGAAGACCGCTGAACAGGGCAAAGACCGCCATGGTGAAGACCGCTGAACAAGGCCAAGACCGACATGTCAAAGCACAGCTGAACAGGGCAAAGACTGCCATGGTGAAGACCGCTGAACAGAGCAAAGACCGCCATGGTGAAGACCGCTGAACAAGGCCAAGACCGCCATGGCAAAGCACCGCTGAACAGGGCAAAGACTGCCATGGTGAAGACCGCTGAACAGAGCAAAGACCACCATGGTGAAGACCGCTGAACAGGGCAAAGACCGTGTGGGTATGTATAGTCCGGCACATCAGGCATCGTTCTCCCATGTGCAGCTGGGACTGTGACAGGACATGTACTTTCACGGGGAGACTCATCCAGTCTGGGCACCAGTCCCACCCAGTACCAGTAGAGAACTGCATCTACTTGCGAAGATGTGGCTTTGCACTCCCCAGGATAATGCAGTGGGCAAACCACCCACTGTAGAGACTTGAGAGACTGTGGCTTTGCACTCCCCAGGATGGCAAAGTGGGCAAACCACCCACTGTAGAGACTTGAGAGACTGTGGCTTTGCACTCCCCAGGATGGCACAGTGGGCAAACCACCCAATGTAGAGACTTGAGAGACTGTGGCTTTGCACTCCCCAGGATGGTCCAGAGGGCAAACCACCCACTGAAAAGACTTGAGAGACTGTGGCTTTGCACTCCCCAGGATAATGCAGTGGGCAAACCACCCACTGTAGAGACTTGAGAGACTTTGGCTTTGCACTCCCCAGGATGGCACAGTGGGCATAGCACCCACTGTAGAGACTTGAGAGACTGTGGCTTTGCACTCCCCAGGATTTTACAGTGGGCAAACCACCCCCTGTAGAGACTTGAGAGACTGTGGCTTTGCACTCCCCAGGATGGTCCAGTGGGCAAACCACCCACTGAAAAGACTTGAGAGACTGTGGCTTTGCACTCCCCAGGATGGTCCAGTGGGCAAGCCACCCACTGTAAAGACTTGAGAGACTGTGGGTTTGCACGCCCCAGGATACATCAATGGGCATGGAGCCCCGTCGTGGATCTGGCTTCGCATTCATGTGGCTAAGGTGCCCCCCCTTCCCTTCCCCCTGAGGTGCCTGTATTGTTTCTATCTGATGCCCTGGCAGTGTCCTCTCGGATTTTGGTCAGGTATCTATTGTGGGCCTCGCCCATGCATTTTTGTGCACGGACATTGTTGTGTACATATCTGCACTATTTCTTGTATTGTACATTTATTTTTGACAGATTTCGTGAAATATATCAGTATATTTTTTTATGAGTACTATATTGGCACAATACAAAGTTTGACCGCAATTCGCTTTGTGTTTCCATTCTTCCGGGGGGATTGTGGGTTGTTACTGTGATTTTTGTGACTGCATTGGTGTGTATGTTGTGATATGCGAGGGTGGGGGTGTTTGGTGGGTGCCCCCCTAACTTTTGCCTCCCCCATGTCGTAGGTGCAGTACTCACCGGTATGTTCTGCGCTTACGTCGCTGCTGGTCGTAGATGAGCAGGAATGCAAGGGCTGGGAGCATTTGTAGTTCCGGCTCCATGGTGTCCTCGTTCCTCGTGGGATGTGTTGAGGTGAGCGTTTTCCCATTGCAAAAGCTGTTTCCGCCGTGTTTTTATCCACGGTGAATCCGCCTCGGAAAAGGTGGCGGATTGGTGTGTTGTGATAGTGTGGGCGGTACATTGTCTTCCGCCTGTCTGTTGGCGGTGTCCGCCTCGCTGTTTGTCTGTACCGCCGTGGCGGGCAGTGTGTTAAAGTGGCTGTCTTAGTTGGTGGTTTCAATCCAGGGTCGTAATTCCCTTTTTTTGTCCGCCGGCCTGTTTGCGGTATTACCGCAGCTTTAACACCGTCCGCCAGGGTTGTAATGACCACCTTAGTCCTTAAGTCAATAATAACTATATGCAAGATGAGAAAGGATTACATTTAGATGAGTGTAGAGGAGATTATTCAACAAATATATATTTTAAATTGTTATATGAGTATTTTGACACAATGAATGCAAGGGACTGTTACATTTTATACACAGTTACCTGCTTCTGTGTCAGAGGGTATCACATATAATCATATCCCGTTAACCTAGGGTATTTTTTGCAGTCTGTTGTTAAGCATATTTTATAATGAGAGAAGCTTTCAATATTATTTCTCAATTTAAGACTTTGTTTTGCTGGAAGTTCCTTTGTATAAGCATCTGAATAAGAATCCTTATTTTAAGGGAGCAGAACTTGCAGGGAAATATTTCTTTCCATTGACACTGCTAGATACTGCATATGCACACAGACACAATTTGAATTGTTCATTGACTGAGATTGAGACGGAATTCTTCAATTTAGTTGAGTTTTGAAGAAGGGAAACCAAATCCCAAAAATATAAAGACAACATCAATGGAAGACCGAGGAAATAGAACATCAAGTACAATCAGCTTTGACTTTAGACTGGCAGCACAAACAGATGTTGTGCACACATGTTGATCAGAGTGATAGAGATACGTTGTTCATAGGAAGGAGTGATTGGAGCATGTTTTAGATGTCAGAGGAAAGAGTGAATTTGTTTCAGATGGAAAAGATCCTGTGATCCCTGGAGCATATTTTATCTGTGGACAGTATGCATATTTAGTTGCAGAAAGGATAGCATGATATGTGTTATCTAGCGATAGTATTTCCAAAGATCTATCAATTGGAACATCTTGAAGATCAGGTGTGGAAAATGAAAAATAGAATTAAGAGAGAAGCTAGTGCTGCAGAAATAGTGAGAGATATTTTTTGGTGCATTGATTTCATCAGTGGGATTGATTTTAATTGATCTGAAGATTAGGAAGCTGTCTACAATAGTGCATACGTTTGCTACTAGCACAGCAAATTCATTTTTGTTGATAAACACAGAGATGGTAACAATAAGATCAATGGTTTGCAAAATCGTCTTACACTAGATTTGTTGCTCTCAAAAAAGGGTTGAGTCTGTTGGATTTTGAAGGTTCAACAATGTTGTACCTATATTCCGGATAAAAATATAGATTTGCATAAGTATATATGGAATATTTCAGGGTTGACAAAGGATCTGTGAGAGCTGGAAGCAACCTGTACATGGAAAGCTATTGGAGATGGATTTTGTGTTAAAGGCAGCTGGTTAGGTAACTAGGGAAGTGGAGTTGTAGGTTTTGTGTTCAGGCCATTTTGCTCATTTCAATAGTGGCAATAGTTTTCTGAATTGGATATGACAACTTTCGGAGAAAAAGGATTCGGAAAGGTCAGAAGAGAAAAAGAGCAGGGGTTGAGCTGGAAAATAGTAAGTGTAAACATTACGATGATATGAAGTCCTTGGAGGAGTCACAGTAAAAACTGTTAAAAACAAACAGGTTTTAGAGAGTCTTATTCAAAAATGAAAAGGGATTTGTGATGACTTTAAAAGTCATCAGATGGAAGGTTGAGAGAGTGTAGATTGACTGTGCCACTATGCCTCTTAAACATGAATGTGACAGGGTGGATATTTTTCTACATAATGTGAAGAGACACCTTCATTTAAATGCTACACTGCAGTACATACAAACAAAGTGCACAGTTGGATTTAACGTCTTTAAGCAAGCTATATTTAATCACTGTTTTGAAAGCATGTTTATGTTGTAATGTTTTAGAAGTATTATTCTTTATAATCATTTTGTATTTCACCATAAGCAGTGTATAGAATTCATTTAAACTGAAAGTATGTTTGTGTTTCATTAGCTTGGCTGGAGTGAAGGCCATACATACTTTTTTCTGTGCCTAATCTTCAACATGAAGTTTGCTTTTGCATGCTTTTCTATGAGCTGGAGGTGTCTGTGATCGAATTAATGAGGAGCCCATTGTGCTCAAGAGATAAGAAGATCTGCCAGAAGCACCACAATTATGAAATGAGTAACCTGGGAAGATGGTAGTAACTTTTCTGAAATTCCTGAAGTGCAAGAGTGTAACAAGGTCAATGCAGAAGGCTCAGAAGGTTTCAGAAAGTTAAAGTGTCAATTAATTTTAATTTAAAGACTTGTTTTCCAATAAGGATATTTGTACAATGACGTTAACTTCTGGAAGGATGGACATTTAAATATTTGTTTAGCTAGCCAACGAGCCAGATTCCTTTTGTCCTTTACAGACAGCAGATCCTGCTTAGATATATCCCTTAGACTTAGATTCTCATGTGGCTTGATGCTGCTGCACCTCTCTTAGCAGAAACTTCTACAGAAGTTCTAGTTGCTGACCCTTTTCTCTAAAACGTTTGACGTCAGAATAGTTAATAATTTAGATTCAATTATTAGCCAGGAGAATTTGATTTCAAATTTTAAACAGTCTTTGCTTCTGATTTTGTGCATTATCGCTATTGAGATACTTGTCTTTCAGATGCTTGTAAAGCCTAATATTGTGTGACGCTATAACTCTCCTTTGGTGATTTTGTACATCTATACTATGTTTTGAAGCTCATTTATGTACGTTTGACTATGAGTCTACAGAAAGCCCTTTGAAATTTTAAGATGGTCTCTAAGTCTTTAGGCCTCATTTAAAAGGATTTTGCACCACCTTAGCATCATTTTGTTATGCTACGGTGGTGCAAAATAGTCCCCCATCCCACGCCATATTTACAAACTGCTGCAATGTCACCATTGCATGAGTTTGTAAACCCGTGCACCACATTATACCTTCCACAGGTATAATGTGTGCAAGGTAGGCATTCCCCCAATCAAAGCCCCACAGAAATGGTGCAGTAAAATCTGCAAGATTTCACTGCATCATGCTGTGCCAGCATAGCGTAATTTTTTTAATGCCTGCTCAGTGCAGGGGTGAAAGGTGATGTTGTGCTGTTGTCTATGCGGGGCCACTTAACATTGCTGGACTAGCGTCAATGTTGACGCTAGTGCAGCAATGATAAGGTTTAGTGCCACAACAGCGTCAGAATTTTTTATGCTCTTGTGGACAGTTTGTGCCATGGAGCACTGTATTGTAAATACAGCACACCTACGGCGTCATTAGGGGGGCACAGGGTGGCACAAGAAACTTGGCCCCACATTTATGATGCACCAGTTTCTTGTAAATTAGCCCCTTAGTGTGTGGTTCACTGAGTTACACTGTAATTGTCCTGAATAATTTGATGCCTGCTCTCTTCATCCCTTGGAACTGAGAAGAAAAGATTTATCGGACCCCAAAGTTAAAGAGAGGGCCCAGTGATGGATCAAACGCAACAATGAAGTGACATACATCAGCAATAATAGAATCACTGTGTTAGTCAATTGTCAAGAGGAATGTGCAAATGTCACAGAAGAAATAGCAGCTCATGGTGATGATTCAAACGAAGAACCACACTCACTTTTACGAGGGGAAACTATAGCACCCACAAACGAAGATGCCCTTTAAAATGACCCAATCACATCTGTGGCATTTTAACGTGTGAGCTGGCTGGATCATGACTGCTTTACGTTTCATTGTGTTGTGATTGGAACCGTCTGATCAGTAGTTGAATTTTTTTCCAGAGCATGCCTACCACATGCTATGATTCGCATTCTCGTCTTTCTGCAAGAAATATTATGATAATAATTACTTGTTATCTGTGGCAGAGGGAAGCATTACTCTTGGTATGTACACTTCTCTGTAAAAGGATTTCTGACACTGTGCATCCTGTAATAAGGCACACTTCAGGCTTCTGGCTAAGGAATGTAGGAAATTATTTCAGTATTAGTCTAAAACGTCTTTTGTGCTAAGTTAAACTTTACAGTGTGGTCTTCTTTAAGCAATCATACAGTTTCCTAAAGATGTAGTGCAGAAATGCCTAAGTGCTGTCATGTTCCCAAATTAGAAGATCATTGAAGGCCTAATAAAAAATTACACAAAGAAAGTAAAACTGTTTGGTTCAGAAAAGCAACTTCAGAACTGCTGTTTAGCCCTTACACTCTCACATCTGGATGGTGGTACCTGCTGCATGGCTTTCCACACTCAACCTTGCACCCCCTAAGGGTATTCTTCATGCTGCAACATGTCTCTTCCAGGGCTTGAAGAATTATGATCACATCACTCCTATCCTGATGGAACTCCATTGACTCCCCTTGCCACCCAGGATCATTTTCAAAACAAGTTGCCTTGTTTACAACGCCATCTCCACCAGCAGTGCGGCACATCTTGTGAGCTAGCTCATCATCTCAGGTGGGTCTTGGAACACCCACAGCCAGGACATCATCAGACTGTAGAGTAAGAAGTGTATATAAGAAAAAAACAAGGCAGCAGACCTTTTCCATCTATGCACCAAGGGCGTTAGACAACATCCCCGTCTCCATCAAGACCACTCCAATGCTGCTGCAAATTAGGAAAGAATTGAAGACGCCTCTTTAAAAAACACAATGTCACAATACATTCACTGTATATTACCCAGCTAGCTCTTCTAATACACATTGACTTTATGCATATCTTTGACTCCGTATAGTTCTCTGCTGTCTTTTGACTAGATTTGAGGTGTAAAAATACCATATACACACATACATAGCAGTCCTATAAAATACATTCTAGCTTCCAATAGGAACATACACATTTTGAATTGTTGAAATGTAAAGCGTTCAACTGAAAACAAGGAACATACCGCCCTTGTAAACATTGGTGGCATCACTATAGTGCACCTGGCACTCCATGAGTTTAAATGCTATGGATGCAGTGTGCTTGGTGTGATGCGCATGTAATGCTGTCAGCAAACTGTGATGCTCCATTCCTCCCCTCTCACTCTTTCTATTATTCTTTCCTATGTATTTCTCTGGTCTCTCTCCAACCTTTCTCTTTCCTTCCGTCCTTTTTCCCCTTCTGCCTATCTATTCCTACCTCAGCACTTTACCTTCTAAACCCCTGAAAAGTAGTCTGAAAGTCAAAACCATTGGCCTTCCAATAGCTTCCAGTGCCCCACTCACATCTGGGAAGTGCCAACGAGATAATTGGGCTGTATGGCCTTTAATTGTTGTATGTAAATGACAAGAGAGAAATCCAAACACTCGTCACCAAATATAATCTACGCCACAGAGAGATGGCAACAAATCCTTCTACAAGTTAACCAATATAATAAAATATATTTGGAGAAATTATGCTAGACTTTCACGGAGCCATCAGAGTGCCAAAAGCCATGAAGAAGCATTACGTCATGTTCCAGCACGCAGCATTCACACCAGTGCACACGAATTGTGATTAAGATGTAACTAATAGGAGGTCTTGCATGGATTCATGTGAAATGTTTAACCGTGTTAACAGCTGAAAACATCAGCAATACCGTCTAAAGCTAAACGTGATTGTAATTTTATTTTTGGTCATTTTTGACATTTAGGGAGACTACAGTTCCTCAGTTCAGTGCTTAGATCAGTCCGGCGTTGGCATCTCCCCCTTTTAGCTTTCGTTTCAATTACTCGACGGAGATCACTTTCCCGCACAGAGGCTGGCCTTTTCAATGCTAACCTGTAGAATTCTCTCTCACAGTTTTATGCTTCTGTCATCTTCATTATACACATTGTGGATGACAAATATGAATGTACTCTCATATCAAAGTCTTTTTGCCACTTAGGTCCAATTAAGGCACATAGATGGCTCTGTGATTTGCTCCAGATGGATGTTACTTTCTGAGATTTCTCCACTTCCTGTTGGATCTAAAATGGCAAAAGCCTCTTTTTGGGAGCAAGACCTCTGTCCTACCAGCGACAATGCTGTAGAAGTGGGCACACGGCTACTTCATTATAATAATCATCAGGCTGGCCCTCATACATTTGTGGCAACAGAATCAGGACTTTCTTAAAAAAAAATAAAAAAAAAGAATACTAGTCTGCCTTGGACAGAGGGATAGGTAACATATTCCAGATGCTTTTCCACGCAGATTAATGGCCGTTTGCTTTACCAAAGACAAACCGAGACATAGCAATGTGTATATGAGATTCCTCAAAAAAATTAAGCTTTAACCTCGTATTAAAGTGAAATTGACAGAATTTGCCCAACTAATTTTCCCATTAAAAGTTGAGGTGCCTCATAATTTTCATGAACATCAGATCAGTCATCAGCAATATCTTAAGGAATGCATATATTAATTTATAAATAGAAGGCCTGTATGCAATTTATGTTAAAATCGCGTAATTTCGGGGATTTTGCATTACGCTTGCTATGTGAAATCCCCAAAGTTATGACATTTCGCCATTTTTCATAATTACATGCTATTCATAGTAAAAAAAAATTAGCCCAAATTTACAGTGAACGCACACAAACAAGTTGTTTGCACTTTTTCAAGTTGTTTGCACTGCTAAGGCCAGTACAGCTTTGCTTGTTCCCTTCTTGTCATATTTTATACATAGACATAAAACAGTATAAAAGCTACTTATAAGCACATTAAACTGTTATTGTACCCCCTTAACTTTGCCCTCCTTGACATAAAAAAAGAAAACCAATTCTCCAAAGCATTTGTTATGTTTTGTGGTAACTCATCACAGAGACAGTCTGTGTTAGCAAATTAACTCCTTTTTGTTCCCTCATTTTTTATTGCCCCTCTCACCTTGATGGATCTACAGGAATTTAAAAAAAAACAAGAGCAGAATAAATGTAATTCACACCTGCCAAATTCTACGCAGTTCAATTCAATTGTGCCAGTATTATTAATAAATCAAAAATGTTTTGACACACCCACTTTAACTTTGACCACCAATCCACACACCAGATATGCATGAAGCCGGAATTACTTGCACAGGGTGTAAATTACTAACTGCCTGCCATAATTCATGTAGATTCTTCAAACAGAACCCATATTGTAAGCAAATGAATCTTATAATGCCCCCCCGACGTGTTACCCTTATTAGATTGGCAGAACAATTGACATGCAACCAGAACACAAATCCATCCAAACTGGTGCCAAATTGTGTGTTAATCTATAATATTTTTTAGAAAATAAACACTTTTTGACCCTGCTTTTTAAGATGAGTCCCCAAACAGCAACTGGTCTTGTATACCTATGGTTAGCTCAGAGTAACAATTGAAAATTATTTTTTGTTTTCTTAATAACTTAGGTGCTGCTAAATGAATCTGCATATAACTTAAAAAAAAAGTTCATACATTTTAGGTTCTGCAAGTTTTGTTCATCAAGCAGGGGCCTGAAAGTAGGGGTTTACAAAAGTGATATTTCCAATTTTAACTCCCACAAGATTATTTGCTACTTGAAACAGACAAAACAGCTGAAAGGAACTACACCAAACTTGAAATAGAACTTTTGTCAAATAAGTGTCTTTGCTTTCTTTGGTGCCTGTGCTTTGTTTGATGCAAATCCATTCAGTAGTTTCCAAAACAATAATGTTTAAAAGTGTTCCTGTCTAGGCATGAAGAAATTACATTTTAGAGGTATCTTGACTGTTAATTTACAGATCCTTCACAGCATTCAGATTTGCAAATCCAAGGAGGATTTGCAAGTACAGTTAAAAAACATAAAGGCACACCATCAGATTAAGCAGCTTTTTCTTAAATCGTTCTTTGTGGAATCTGAAATGCAGCTGCAGTTTTGCACATCCACAGCCCTCTGATTCCCAAGCCATCACAGAATAATTCTATTGTGTCTTCCATCACCAAACAAGGTGCACTGACAACTATGTTGGGAAAAATAAAATCAAAAAGTATGTAAGGGAAAAGGATGAGACTACCTTGATTCCCACACGCATGTGAGAAATGTAGGAGGGCCCAAATGAACCCATGCAGCATATTGTATTAAAACCAAAATAGATGTTTATCACAGATTTGTGGATCCTATGCTAGATCCAAGAATTCTGGACCTTTCCCAGGTCTTGCAGCTCCTCCGGAGATGTCAGGATTAAAGCATCCAACACATGAATCATACTTTGTGAATCCCAACATAAAAATGAAGGAACTTGCTCCACTACAACTGTATTAGGCCAACCTCTGCTACACATGGCATTTGACCATGCACATCATAGGTCAGGCAGACATGGTGGGTTGGATACGGGGCCTTATCAAAGGCTAGTTCCACTGGCTCTGATGTCACTAGTAGAGACTGTGCACAGCAGTGGTTAGCCACCCACACTGAGTTGGGTGCAGGAAACTGTTGGATATAGGATATGATTGAAAATTCCAAAAATGTACAACAAAAAAAGAAGAAAGGGAAGTTATGGTTAGTGCAGCAAATTCACCTTTTCTGCATGGTTTCCATGGATTGTTTGCATCTTGCTGGCTGTAGGAAAATTGGAGTATTACTTGAGGGAGGTGAAAACCCACTTCATAAAGTAATCACAATCCTTGCTTAGGTGATCCACAAAAGTCACTACATTAATCTGTACTCAAAACTCTGGTAGTTTGGCACCAAAGCAGTCAGACATGATTTAGAAGCAATGTGTAAAGTATCTATACAGTACTCAAACAGGAATAAAGTGAAAACACAACAAGATACAAAACGCAAACCAATTTGAAAAAATAGAGTACATTTTAATGACACCAAATTGACAAGAATTCAATAAGCAGGACCAAAGCTATACATTTTTGAAGCTTAAGGTTCAAAACAGCACCAAAAAGAGTTACACGTCAACTGCTGTCATTTAGTTTTGCTTCACCAGGACAAAAGTAAGAAATTAAGGCTAACTGCAATGGAGAGTGGGTTGGGTACAGAGACCAGGCTAGTCCTTGTTAAAAGTTGTATCTTCAGACTTAGAGCCTGATTTAGAACTTGGTGGACGGAATACTCCATCACAAACATGAGAGATATCTAATTCGCCAAATTACTCTCTTGATAGGCTATAATGGGATTGTAATACGGGGGATGCGATATCCATCACATTTGTAACAGCGTGTTCCCCTCTTCCAAGTTCTAAATCATGCCCTTAGTCTCTCGGATTGAAGTAAAAAAAAAACTAGCAGTAAAAGGCAGCAGTAGCACAAGGACTTCACATCATCAGATAGGTGCTGACCAATGTCTCAATTAAGCCATTGACATTTGGCAGGGAAGTTCTGAGTGGAGGAATTAAAAATTTGTGCTAAGATAAAGTCCACACCAGCTACATTAACAAGTAATGCCTGATTTAATTCTGGGTGGTCAGGACATTTTCCGTAACACTTTCTGTTGCCCTCATAGAGGTCCAGACTGTCAAGTTTAAAAATGTCAGACTGCCCAGAGGATATATCTAACATGCTTATGAACTGCTGTCAAGGTGGTTCCTGTGAATGGACTGGAACGTGATGGAGCCATACGGTATAGTTTCTAAAAGTTTTTATTTTTATTTTCAAATACCCAAAATGTTTTTTTGTGTTTGAAATATAACCATGCCCCCTTTGCAATGGGAGTCATGTCCCATGGTGAGGGGGGAATTCTTTTTTTTTACTGAACCTTTCCAACAGGGCTTGCCTGGCGATGATTAGCAGTAAAAAATGGATACAGGTTCAACTATCCTAATTGGGCAAACTGACATATAGCCGATTCTCTGATGGCCCTTAACCCGACAGGCAGTCAGAGATGTTTGTCCATGGCTGAGGCGGAATGCTCTACGTTGTGATCAAATTATAGTTCTCATGCTTTTAGATTTGGCAGGCAGACCATCAAGTTGGTGCTAAGCATACACCGTCACCAACGCAACAAAGTAAGTTTGCTGCCAAAATTACATTTGACCCTTAGTCACTTTCGTTTTGGAGCTTGGATTCTTCCAGTAGAACAAGGCTGCCACTAAAAATGGCACTATGAGGCCTGACACTTTCTCCACAAAGTTCAGCTTGATTGAATTTGCTGCTGGGGAATGTAGAGTCCCAGGTTTCAGAAAACTTTAGGATGAGTACACTTTGACACAAGCCGAGAGTCCAGGACCTTGAGGACAGTACTTGGGGAGTTTATGACTCATTCCAGCAGAGGCCAGCAGAAAGGTCCAGGGCAGGCCAAACAGGAAAGGCAACGAGGAGCCTGTTGTGTCCCTGTAGCTCAAACAAGAGGTCAGCCAACTGATCCTTGGAATGTCTTCTTGGGTCCTGGGTTCAAGGTCTTGAGGGTTCAGACAACAGGGCAGTATTTATTCTGATCTTCACAGGTCCAGGAGATTGTCCTGAGGGGGATACTGGGGATGTTACTTTTATGCCCAGTGCCAGCCTGTGGGTGGGGAAACTCCTGCCACTCCTTAACTAATGGGATTAAGGCTCCCAAGTGTCCCTATAAGTACCATTTGACGCTCATGAAAGGGATGAGCCCCCCCCCCCCCCACCTTCCCCAGGCCATCCTGATCAAGGACGATAAATACCTTTCCACACCAAGGTATTTTTTCCATTGTATGGGAGCAATATACATCACACAAGTGAGGTAACACTGGGAATTGACAGAAAAACACATTTGGCTTGTGCAGGAAAAAGTCAACATTCTAAAAGTATCATTTTCAAGATTGTAATATAAAATCCGACTTTTCCATTAAGTTGAATTTGAAATTAATATTAAAAGAAGTCCTGAATCATTTTCTGGAGTGTTTAATATTACCAGGACATGTAAAACATTAAATATCCATGCCCTACTTTGCACCTTGCATTCTGACCTATGCATATTTAGGGCCTACATTAGAAGTGACTTATAACTATTAAAAAGGGAGTATTAGGTCTGGCAAAATGTTCAAAATGGCAGTTTAAAACTGTCCACCCAGGCTGCAATGGCAGTCATTTAGACATGTTTTACAGGGCTACTTTAGGGGGTAACACAATGAGAGCTGTAGCCCACTAGTAGAATTTGATTTACAAGCGCTGAGTACATTTTGTGCTATATACTAGGGATTTACAAGTAAATGAAATGTGCCCAATGGGTATAAGCCATATTTATCATGCTTATTAGGGAGCGCACAAGCACAGTAGCATGATTAGAAGGAGTGAAGTAAGTCCTATGGCCACCAAAAACAGGTTCAGCTACAGAAGGTAAACATCTGAGATAATACAACACAACTGATGGTCATTTCCAACTCTGTATGATTCTGTGTACTTTACTACTACTAAACAGTAATAACGTTCCTGTCCTTCACTTCTAAATCGTGTGATTTACATTGGAACTCCCCACTTGGCCTATTTAACATACATATAAAACCACTGTAAATGGTGCCTAAAGTGCACCTAAGACATGGAAAGTTAAATGTTAAATGTGTGGTGTGTATTTACACTATTCACATATTTGACAAAATACATTTCTGCTGGAGCACCACTGCTATATATGTGGTTATCACTGCAGACGGGCACAGCCATTGGCCCATGGGTGCCACAGGCAACAATATTAGCCTATGGCTGTGTCTGCCATGGTTGGTACCGCCCACCGTGCAGACGACTTCCACCAGCAGCTTTGGGCGGTTCCTAATATCCAGTGAAGTAGGTCAGACATCTGCCATTTTGGCAGTTGGAAATACAGTATTTGGCTCACTTAAATTTGTCACAAGACCAAAATATGTGTTGGATCATCACAAACATCCTAAAGCAGTCTTGCTTTGTGTAGGTTGTACTACACAATCACCAGTGTAGTGTGTTGCTGGCCATACATGGCATTTGATGGCAGTAGACTGTCTATCGCTGCTGACAGTATTTTTGGCAGTCATAACAGGCTGTTAAATTTTGAGGGGGAATTGAGTAGCAGATAGTTGGGCATTGCCCAAATCCATGTTGTGGACACATGTTTTTTCAACCATGGTGGTCACATTTGACCTTTGTGTAGTTGACAGCAGTGATATGTACTGGGTGTAATGTATTTCCAGTCAGAAATGCTTTGTCACGTGATTTTGCTGGTATATATCATGTATGGTGGTGTGGACACAGTGACTAATGCTCCACCTTATGTATTTTCACATGTAGGTACTCTGGGAGAGGGAGGAGATGGCAACCCACAGTGTTCCATCCATTGCCAGACCTTCAAACCATGGAGAAATGCCACATCATAAAACTGTATCATCTGAATATGCAAACAATAGTGGATTTATGCCACCAGTCGGAGCCAGATCTGATGCTTGAAAATAGTAATCCACCTGCATACAACCCATTGTTCAAATCATGGCAGTATTGCACTTCCTGGCCACAGGGTCCTTCCAACATACAGTGGCCATATCTGGTGGTATGTCCCAACCTATGTTTAGTCTTGTGTTGAGAGATTTCCTATCAGCAATGTTGAAACACATTGACAGCTACATCAGGTTCCCCTGATGTGGGGATTTCGCCAATGTGAAGGCTGACTTCTATGGTTTTGCTCGCCTCCCACATGTGGTGGGATCCATTGATTGCATACATGTTGCCTTGGTGCCACCGCAGTCCAGAGATCTGGCACCGCAGAAAAAACGTCCATTTTATCAACATGCAAGTTGTGTGTTTGTTGGATCTCTCTATCTCAAACATATGTGCCTGTTTTCCTGGCCCAGCCCATGATTCCTTTATAATGCCGAACAGCACCATATCTAAGCTGATGTCACCACTGCAACCAGAGAGGGCCTGGCTGGTTGGTAAGTCATAGCTGGCCTGATTATGTGTGAGCAACTTCAGGTGCTTCAATCATGAAGTGAGTGGCTTATTGTTGCACTCATTCCCAACAGGAGACTTAGCATATCAAAACTGTCCTTGGTTATCAACACTGCTGAGGAATCGATGGGGAAGTCTGCTTTAATGAGGCACATGGAAGAACACAGCAGTCAGTGGAGCAGGCTTTGGGTTCCTGAAGGCCAGATTTTGCTGTCTGAGCAGGAATGGGGGAACCCTACTCTATTCATCAAGGAAAGTGTGCCAGATCACTGTGGAAAGCTGTATGCTCCAAAACACTGCTCTGCGTAGGACTATCCCTTACATCCCAGAGGAGGGGGAGTCCGCAGTGCCACCGGATGAGAACCCTGAAATGCCAAATGCAGATGACAGTGGAGAAGAGAAAGAAGCTGACTTTTAACAAGATCTCATCCACAGCTTCTTTTCAAGAGTGTAAGCATGTCATGTGATGTCTCGGCTATACAATGAATTGTAGAGTGTTGTTTTGATGATGTGTGTAGTACATTTTTGGAAATAGTTAGGGAGCTGATATTCAGTCAAAATCAACCAAAGGCTGTTTGATGAGAAAGGTTTTAAGATATCCACACCTTGATTATGTTGCTTTGTTTGTGTTACATGTATTGCAATATATTTTGTCTTCCAGATGTTTGCTATGTGACTTGTGTCATATGTATGGTATTCTAAATATACTCCTTGTTTTGTTCTTTGTTCAGGTACCTCCACTATGACATCTTCTTGTGGGCATTTTCAGAGTTGTGCATTGGAAGGTATGTGGTGCTGTTTTGCCATACAAAGTAGACATGGATTGTTGCAGGGAATGTAGGTAAAAGAGTAAGGGTGTAGAAGACCTGTGGCAAGACAGCTTGCACAGTGAGAGGATGGAAGTTTAGAAGACCACATTGGACTTGTTTCTTGTCAGAAAATATGTAGCTGTAGGCAAAAATCATGTTAGTTACCCTTCACATTGGCTAAACACTCTTTTTAATAACTTGTATGTAGCTGTTGATGTGTTTCATCGTTGTCGGCCAAAGTGCCTGTGCCACATCACTGACATTTTTTGTGTCATACCACCAAATGCATAAGCACTGGATTGTAATGACCCTGTGATCAGAAACTGTTGTTCTGCCATCTGTCTGAGTTTTGCATGACGTCATGTGGTAGGTAATATGGCTTCAGCTGATGACATCAACTACTTTAATGTTTGCCTATTCTACAGGGCAATGTCTGACAAATTCCTCCTTCCATAGTCCGGAGGGCTGCACTTGTAAATATGCTCATTTTCTTAGTATGATTCAATCATGAACTACTTTTCTATGTTTCAGACATATTGACAGCCTATGGGCTGAACAATGTAATAAAATGTATTCTTTAACAAGACACTTGTATGTATGTGTTGGTGTAGAATGGTTGTAGTCCTGAGCTGGACTCTGTCTACATGCAACACATCCCATCTTGAACAAGTACCTTGGATCATCATCATATCATTTACGCGGGCTGACATATCTACATGGCAAAATGTGAAATTAAAGACAGCAGACAATGAGTTAGTGAAGGGTGAAGTTATTTGGAAGCTACAACTAACAAAAATATTTGTGACATAAATTATTAAGAAATGGCATGTAAAGGTGTCAGTCATGGTGAATTAAATCATTGGAGTAGATGGCACACCATTGGAAGTCCAAAGCCCAGAGTACTCTTCCCATTGGAAATGGAAAGTGGTCCAGTATCAGAGTGAATGTGTTACACACAAAATAGGACATTAAGGAACAGGATTATTGCTGGCGGTGGTGGGTGTCTTGCCATTTGCACCTCCTGGATTCTTGCAAGGACTTCTCCACTTTTAACGGGGGAGATCAGCAGTGGAAGAGGCAGGCGTATCTGCGGCTGTTTGTGCCCCTGACAGGGCCTGCCTTCCTGTGTCTGCCACAGATGTAGTTTGCCATGATGTACTTTCCACACAGGAAGAAGTAGATGTTGGGAGTAAAGCTGTACTCATGGTGGTGTAAATTTCCCTCAGCACCCCTGTTAGGGTACCCATTTTGTTATTTTGGACATTCATTTTGTCAGTCATGACCCTCTGCAGCTGCTACATTTCTTAGAGTTCTGTTAACACCTGGCACATCACGCTTTGGGACTCCTGATAGAACCCTAAGATGTGACTGATGTATCCTGGCCGATAGCAGCCCCAGTGGCATCACTCTGCTGGGCCACAGCATCTTTCCCACGCACCCAACCCCATGAGCCTGTGCCCTTGTACATGGTGCCCTCTCCAACAGGGTCCAGGACCCTCAGTGTACGGAGTGCTGAGTTGCATCTCAGGATTCAGGACTGGGGGGCACAAGATGGAGGAAACTGTGCTAAGTACACAGGTTGGGGGGGCACACGGTTGCCTGTGATGTTGAAGCAACAGGGGTGGGAGGTGACATTGTATCCACAGTGAGACTCACTGTTGCCATCTGACCAGGTTGCCCAAAAGGGCCAGGACCTTCCTCCGCATCCACAAATCCAGTGGTCTCATCATCACTGAGGGCTTCATCCAAGGGGATAGTGGTGGTCTTTTAGGTGGCCCCTGTGTGCCCAGTTGCACAAAAAATGTATAGTATAGCTGGATCTGGGCGATCTATGGGGTAGCACACTGTCCGGCCCAGTATTGGGAAAATCAGTAAATAAATTGATTAAACTCCTAAGTTGGCTAGAATATATGAAGGAGTTATCTAAGCGGTCCCATGGTTGGTTGGTTTTAAACTCATATAAAGTAGGTAAGGAATCACCCATTATGGCTGACCCTTACGCCTTGAAAAATCAAGCAGAGCTTTTTAAGGTTAAGATTGGGAGCTATGAGTACAAGAAAAGAGAATGAGCTACAACTAATGCTCACTGTTGTCTTCAATATAAACAACCAGAAAATCAAGATAACATAAATACGAAAGATGATATTTATTACATATGTATGTACAACAACATGAGAACGCAATAATCAAAGTTAGATATAAAAATATTTACATATTCACAAGGCAAGACACAAACACTTATATATAATGAATAAACAAAGACACAATGTTACACAAGACAAGAGACAACAGATATTAGAGACATAACATAGGCAAAAGAAAATCCAAATTGTCCAAGGTATAATAAGATGTAAATTAAATGTACACTTCTTCTTTTTAGAGCCTTAACAGTGTTCATCCTAATGACATGTTGTGACTCAATTCATAGTCCATTGTAACACCTGTAGGAACTAGGCCTACGCGCGTTTCGGCGGTAACCATTCAATTTGTAAAACCGCCTTCGTCAGGGCAGTTCCTTTTCAATATTAGGTAACTAATGTCGCAGGTCTTTTAAATTCTTGTCCTTCCCACCCGAATCCGTCCTGATAGATATAAAAATCTAATTAAATGCTCAATGACTTGGTCTTTCTATCTTGAATTATTCTTCAGTTTTTGGTTCTTCTCCTAACAGTTGATTATACGGAAGACCACTCCAAGATGGCCGACTCTATTCTTTGATGCCTCTTGAGCACGAAATCGCGCGATTTTGTTAGACGTCTCGCGGTCTTTACCGCGAGTAGTAGTTGAATGCCTGACCTTAAAATGGGGAATACCGTACCCGGCAATTCTCGATCGGGTGTACTTGATTATCAGTTGCCAGAAAAGAAACCGCCACATCAGAAGGTAGGCTGTTTCCTCCTGAGAAATCATAGTCCCCAGTCAAACGAGGGTTTTTTTACGTATTGTTCAATGTGAAACGAGTAGCCTTTTAGCTTTTATGCTCATTCTCTTTTCTCATATACCGAGAAGTTTCACTATTCAATTACGAACTAAGGGGAATGGTGAAAGCGTGGCTAAGAATGTTTGCAATACATTAGAGTAGATTCCCGAACTATTATGGGCACGTGATTCCAGATAATATTTTGTTTATAATAGAGAAAAGTGAGAACAGCTGAGGTAGGGGATCTCTATTTCTGTTACACCATTGACTTACGTTTTTTCCCCCCCATCCCTTTTCTATATATAGATGGAAGACTGATGGAAGTTATGGGTATCTCCTCCCTTAGGAATTCGGTTATTTTGAAGAATATCTGGGTATGTGAAGGAATAAGTTATTGTATTTATAGGTTAAAGGCTGGTCCCTTAGATTTATAGATTTAAAAAAAAAATGTATTTACTTAAGGTGGTTTGTTCTGAAAACAGGGATAGATCTGTGAATCGGGCTGTGTGCCCTCATAAGAAGCCACTGGGGATCAGAAGTTGAAGTTAGAGAATCAGTCCCTTTTTGCGCCCTCTCCCCGAGGGAACGCACCTACATTGTCATCTGGTATTTATCATTTTTAACATACCTGGTGTGGAGATTATTCTGGGAGAACACATATATTCGTGATATTCTTTGCATGGACTTGGTGTTCTAATTTCCTTGCACTGGCTTTGGAGGTTTAATCTCTCTTTTTTATTTTTTATTTGTGAATCACGTTTTTCTTCTTTCTTTTTTTCGTTTATATTTGCATCTTTCCACCCTTTTTTCTCTGCCTATGCACTTTGGATTCTTTTGGTGATAATTCGCTCGTGGTATTAGGGAGGTGGACAATTGGATCTAAAGGAATCGGACTAAATGTATTTTTGTGTTATCATTTTTTTATATCTATCAGGACGGATTCGGGTGGGAAGGACAAGAATTTAAAAGACCTGCGACATTAGTTACCTAATATTGAAAAGGAACTGCCCTGACGAAGGCGGTTTTACAAATTGGATGGTTACCGCCGAAACACGCGTAGGCCTAGTTCCTACAGGTGTTACAATGGACTATGAATTGAGTCACAACATGTCATTAGTATGAACACTGTTAAGGCTCTAAAAAGAAGAAGTGTACATTTAATTTACATCTTATTATACCTTGGACAATTTGGATTTTCTTTTGCCTATGTTATGTCTCTAATATCTGTTGTCTCTTGTCTTGTGTAACATTGTGTCTTTGTTTATTCATTATATATAAGTGTTTGTGTCTTGCCTTGTGAATATGTAAATATTTTTATATCTAACTTTGATTATTGCGTTCTCATGTTGTTGTACATACATATGTAATAAATATAATCTTTCGTATTTATGTTATCTTGATTTTCTGGTTGTTTATATTGTAGACAACAGTGAGCATTAGTTGTAGCTCATTCTCTTTTCTTGTACTCAAGCATTTCCTTGGATGGGCTACGTATTATACCAGGGACCCTCAATAGTCTTCTCTCTTTAAGATTGGGAGCTATCTCAACCTTTGATTTTCTACACATGTGGGAAAAGGATGCTGTGACAGAGAATCAGGAATGTAGGCTATGCCGTCAGGCTGTGGAATTGTTGATTCACGTGGTCTGTATTTGTCCAGTTCTGGCCAATCAGAGAAGGAAACTATTGAGAAGAGAACTTATCACCCTAGGGGTCAGATCCTGTAGACCAGACATTATTGCAGCTTTTGATCCAAGAAATAAAACTTTGAACATCAGGCTGGTCCAGTTTTGAGAAATGTTGCCTCCCTAGTTGCTCCATCTAGCCCTTAGTAAGGAAAGAGTAGGGGCTGCTTAGAAATGTAGTTATACCCACCCTCTAGGTCGATGGAAGTGGACAGACCCTCCTGCCTATTAACCCCCCTATTTGTTCACTATTAAAGTGATTAAGGCAGAGTTCTGGAATTATTGTTCCCAATTATCTTTCCTTAGTCCACCAGTCACTTTCATTATGATAATAGTTTTACCTTATTTATAATTCCAGTGTTCGCTAAGCACTTTTGCTACTCTTTGCATATTATTAATGCTAGCATGGTACCATTAATAATCTTCACATTCTGTGAATAGGAAAAAGTTTTTACTTGCATTTTCTTTCTCAACATAATAGTCTGAATTCAAGGTAGGTATACTCTGCATACCACTAAGTTAGTAGTTTGTAATGTAAAGGTAAAAGGGCGATATATTTTAAGGTTATACTTAAGTAACAAATGGAAAAAGCTTTTTCTGCTAGCTTGTTTTGTACGTCAACTGTGGGGACATAAGGAGGGTGGAGGGTGGGCTAATGGGTGATAATATTTATGGTATTGGTATATAGGTCTGCTTACTGTCAGAATTGGAATCCTCCCAAGTAGGGGCCATTTTACAGAATTTATCTTATTCTGAGTTATGCTACTTTGCGACCAGATGGTTTTATGGTTTTGATTAATCAATAACAAATTTAAAATTTGAATCAGTGACAGCTCAACCTGTTGATGAAGGAAGTACGATGCTATTGGTTGAAGTGTGAAATCTACTTTGTAAGGTTTTGTGTTACAGTAAGCAGAAACATTGGACGTTCTTAAGTAGGTTAGCCTATTGTGCCATTTTACCATGGTCTTGAGGTATTTGATATGGCATGTGTGGAGCTTGCCAAAACTATTTGACTGAAGCAGCTCATGAGATGTACAGATAAATTGCACTTTGGAAGATGGAATGAAAATGACATCTTACCAACTGTGAAGCCAACACAGTGGAGAGGCAACATATGCCTTTGACCATTTGGAGGCCTAGCTGAGTGAGATACAGGCGAACACAGGACTTTGTTGTATTTGTGACTGCAGTCATCATGAGTGCAGTGCTGTGTCAATGTGTTTGCTGCCAATACCAATCTGGTGATGCAGCTTGAGGCCTTATGAATACACTTGGTGCCATTCCTGTCCTCAATAGTTTCATCTTGGGTTAGCATGTCAAGATACAGCTATGTAGACAGACACATCTCTGAGTTGAGCATGGTCAAGATATTGCTCACTCCTAGGTAGTACACGTCAATTGAAAGTTAACAAACAGTGGTATATGGGCAAGTGAACACTGGGCTGGTAGTAGGAGTTAGAGAAACAGGGCCTATTGTGTGTTGCAGTCAGGTCACTCTCTCTACTTCAAACACTTGCCATATGGTATCCTCCAATGTGAGTAAACTTCATTTGAGAGTTAACAAACAGGGGTATATGGGCAAGTGAACACTTGGCTGGTGGTTGGAATTACAGATACAGGGCCTCCAGGGAGCTGTAGTCATATCACTGCCTCAGTTCCTCACACACTTGACAAATGGTCCTCCCAGGTGAGTAAACCTCATTTGAGAGTTAACAAACAGGAGTATATGGGCAAGTTAGCAATGAGATGGTGGTTGGAATTACAGAAGCAGGACCTCCTGGGATTTGTAGTCAGGTCTCTCCCTCTACTTTACACACTTGACAAATGGTATCCTCCCAGGTGAGTAAACTTCATTTGAGAGTTAATACACAGGGTTATATGGGCAAGTGGACACTGGGCTGGTGGCTGGAGTTAGAGAATCAGAGCCTATTGGGAATAGCACTCAGGTCCCTCCCTCTACTTCACACACTTGACGAATTGTATCCACCCATGTGAGCGAACTTCATTTGAGAGTTAACAAACAGTGGTATATGGGCAATTGAACACTGAGATGGTGGTTGGAATTACAGACACAGGGCCTCCTGGGAGTTGCTGTCTGGTCACTCCCTCTACTTCACAACACTTGACAATTGTTGGATATTACATATCTGTAGGTAAACTGCATTTAGATTTGAGCATATATTTGCATGTTAAGACATACCATGAGTCCTGGGATGATTTTTGATATTGAAAAACTTACAGGCAGCATTTTGACTTATGGCATGTGATGGGCCCTGGTAGTTCTGTTGTTGGGTCCAACAATACACATTGACATGTGTTATATCTCAGATATTCTGCATATTGAATGTTGGTGAAGAACATGAACAACACAGTGGAAAAAGTTTGAGCTGTGGATATGAAGGACATTGCATTTTCGTGACAGTTGTGTGGTAACATATCAGACTCCACTCACCTAGGTGTTCCTATCAAGGCCTCAGGATGAAGGGTAGCCAAGACCTTCTCCCCTCAGAGGACCGCCAGTCTTGTTGGCCTCCATCTGTTGCCTGGAGGCCAGGGAATGCACCTTGCCCCTCAAATCATTCCACGTCTTCCTAATGTCCTCCTTTGTGTGCAGGGTGGTTCCTACAGCAATCACTCTGTCGACAATACTTTGCCACAGTTCTCCTTTCCTACTGGGAGGAGGTTGCTGGACTTGGGCTCCACACAATTGTGGTTCTACTCATGATTTCATCCACCATGACTCTCAACTCATCTTCTGAAAAACTGGGATGTTTGGGACGTGACATGGTGTACAACTAAAGTGTATGACAGGGACTTACTTAACAGGGGGCATGCAATAAGGAGTGAATAGACAAAGTGTGTGCAAGGTGCTATATGGGATGGTGGAGAAAGGGGTGCCTACTCTTTGAAAAGTACAAAAAAATGGCTTTCAGAGTTCTTTGACTTCGAGTGGAAATGCAAAGGATTGTGGTTTTGAAGGGGTGTGTTTTATAATGTGATTTGCAGGTGTGTCTACTGGACTGATGTGTGTCAGCTGTATTGTTTTTGAATTCATCCAATGTGCACTTGTCTGTTACTTTGCTGCCCACGTACCACGGTGGTCGACCACCATTAGCTAACCGCTGCGAGGAGACCACCATGGTGACTGGCTGTTTGTAATAGGCCCAATGCTTGGCTATGGCGCTAGCGGCATTGGAGGTCCGACCAATGATGCCCTTCTGGCCACTAGCAGACTGCCTGTTTGCTTGGCGGACAGCAGTTCTGCCTGTTTGCAACATAATGCAGCAAGCTAGTGGCCACCGGGCACAGCAGTCTTTTAGGAACTGCCAACATGGCGGTCTGGCGGTTCGACCACCAAACTTATAATTAGGCTCTATGTATGCCAATATATTGAAAAGTTAGGTTCTCATTTAAGAAAAAGTGACGCTGCTCCCAGTGCACCAACATTTAATGTCCCCTTATTGCCACTACGTGTGCGTCGTATCTAGGATACATCGCACCATGTTGGTAGTTAGTGAACTACGACAAACTTTGTGATGCTAGTTCAGAGCTTTGCAGGATTAGCGTGCTGAAAAAAATCTCTTAGATTTCTTTGCACTATCTTTTCATCCCCCCTACGAGGGGAATATCCCCTTTGCATACATTACGTCTGGTGCAGGCACAATGTAGCGCAAAGGCTTTCTAAGTGGTGCCATACATGCATTGCGACACTTTGCAAATTTGGTGCCGCGATTTTTGCCTGGTTGGGCCACATTAGCATGATAAAAATGACGCTAATGTGGCACAAGGAGGAGCTAATGTGTCCTTTGCAGTGAAAAGAAACCCCCTTAATTCACTTTGTAGGTCTGGCTTGACTTTTTCCTTATAGGCCTTGATGGGATTAAAATATATATTTTTTATTTCCACTCAGAAATTGACTAGAAAATCGCTTCAAAATTACGCTCTACTTTGTGTTTAAAACAAACTTAATGGTAAAATCATATTAGAAAAGTAATTTTGTAAAAAATTTACTTTAGGCTATCTGAGCCAAAATGGGGTCTGTCAATTCACACACCTAGAGACCTGGAATACACTTTCTTAGCTGGGAGACATAATGGGAGACCCTTGCTTAGAGGACAATGGCTTGCCTTTGAGCCAAGGAAAGGCCAATAGGTGAACTGTTGACCACATACGAGGGTTTCGCCATCTGGAAGTCAGTAGGAACAGTTGGAAGAACAAAAGGCAGCAGGCAAGCAGCCGGTAATCCCCAAAGAAGTGTGTGTTAAACTCAAGCAGTACCAAATATTTCAAAGTAGAGACTAAAACACAATGAAATGTAAACCGCAGTATAGAAAATTAAAGAGAAAGTTCATGATCAAGAAGACACCAAAATCATAAAGTGATAAGTAGAACTGGAAAAATGTTTTTTGAAGTTTCTTAGGAAAAATGCACCAAGAAAAACTAAAGCTCCAAACAAAAAGAAATGTTCTCAAATAACTCCGTCCTAGGTGTGAATTAATTCCAACTACGAAGGAGCAGAGGCTGGATACATGAAGTGGATCATCCCAATCAAAGTTTTACCTTTAGACTTTGCCTCTAAAATGAAAGTGAAATTATTCAGTGAGGCTAGTGGTCCAAAAAGCCCAGAACAGAATTTTGAAGTCACTGTGGTCACTTCATGGGTCACATAGGATGGGTAGAACGAACATGGAAGTTGGGAACACAGTTTGGCAAGCAAATCAAATGTTAGCAGCAAATGAGCTTTTTGTGCTTCCTCACTGTTTTTTACACTTCTAAGTTTTAGTGCTTTGTTTTACCTTGGATGATGCTAATAATATTGTCAATTGAGGAAGTAAAACTATCCACTCCTTGGGGGCCGGCCATGTCGTCAGGTTGTTTGATCAATATTTGCTCACATTTTCACCATAAGGTTATTGCTAACCTAGTTGGCCCTTACAAAGCCAGGGCTGCAGAAGCATTTAGTTTCCAAGGTTTATCAAACATAAAATATTGATAGCCAAACAGTTGGGCCAGGGACCCTATACATTGCATGCTCAGGAGGCCAGAAGAGATCGCAGGCTGGCATGAGTGTTTTATTCCAAGAGTGTCCCAAGAGTGAGCATAACACTCGATGTTCTCTCTATGGCTTGACTTCCAGAAGCCTACTCATGGAAAGCGTACCGAGCTCTCATATCATGGACGTCTCATTTTCCCTTAAACTTCCTTCTGACACACTTCATTCACTGGAAATTGATGACAAAGATCTCCTATTGATAGTATCAGTTTGTTTCGGCTCTCCCATAAAACAAGAGCAGAAAAAGAGCTCCACCATTCACTTTTCTGATCATTAAATCAGTCTTCCTCATCTTTTGAACTTACAGGTTTCCTTAATGTAGTGATTGTGGTCCTCTCAAAACAATTCATGGCTGCGGAAAAATAAACCAACTTAGTAGAGAAGATGAAAGCAACTCTTTGCATAATTAACTGTAAAAAAGAATGTATAAACTAACCTAGACACACAATGAAATGGCTCATGTGCCATTGTATAGGATAAATTATCAATCATCCCTTCTAAATTATCTTCAGCAGTCAATGACTTTAAAGGTTACTTCAATACCCAACATAACTTCTTTCATTTATTTTGAAACCTCCCCCCTGTACTTTAAAGTGTTACCCTGGTGCAAGCCAAGATTCAACATATCCCCTCCACCATGGACTTGCACTAAGGGATACCCTGATAAAATTAAAATAACATTTCTTAACCCAAACTCTTGAATAAAGAAAAATCTACGGAGATATCAGGGCATAAGACAAATAATAAGGCTTTGCTTGTGACAAATCTCCACCTAATACATCCTCACAGTTTGAGGTAAAACTTAAAAAAGGCTTAAAAAAGGGAGCAACAATGTTATCTAATAAAGCAGATTTTATGTAAACCAGCTATTCCTTACAGATGCCTTATATCCAATCCCTCCTCCCAGTCATCTGTTTTCCCAGCATCCGAAAGTGCTATATATATTAATCCACAGTAATCACACTCCAACAAAGCTCTGTTTCACAAGTCTCCACATAATAGGCAGCATCATTTCACAAATATCTTACAGGGTTGATAACCCAGGTTCCTTGTTTACAATTGAAGACCCGCCTGGTAACATACTTAGCATAAGCCTTACACAGCAACCACCAATGATGGAGGGCAAAATCTCTCAAACTGTGGAAATAAGAAGAGACTACACCTCTGCAGAACTAACAACAAACCTCTTTCAAACAGTTACAAGGGCACATGTTCTGTTCTGTTCAGTTCTGTACTGTTATGTTATGTTATCTTATGGGGATTTATAAAGAGCATAGCTGCCCCAAAAACGGGGGCCCCCAGCGCTAGACCCAAGAAAAGGATAAGGTGAAGTCAGCAGAATAACAAATCAAACAAAGGGATTAGATGGGAAAAAGCCATGTCTTCAGAGATTTCCTACAGTGCAGATGATTCTTAATAGTTCTGACAGAAGGAGGTAACAAATTCCACAGGACATGGCCTTGACGCTAAAGGAGAGGCCTTCAGCTCTGACTCTCCTGAAACACAGGACATAGGCCGAATTAAGGTCGGCTGAGCGAAGGCAGCTTGTAGGTTGATATCGCAATAGAAGATTAGACAGAATAAAGGCCTTCTGGGAATACAAAATTTTATGGGCAACACACAAAGGGCCTCGTTATGAGTCTGGCGGCCTTATGACTGCCAAACTTGCAGTGGCAGTCAGACCGCTGCTCCTGGCAGTCCAATTGGCAAATAACAGCCCTGGTGGTTGGACGGCCTGGAAACTGCCGCCACCACTGTGATCACAGATCCCAAAGAAGTGGCGGCAGTCGGAGTCATGGTCAGCCATGGCAGTGCCCATGGCAGCACCGCCATGCTGATCAGAAGTCCACTTTCTGTTAGCCTTTCCATGGTGGTTTTGCCTCCATGGAAAGGCTGGCAGAGAGCCAGTGCCACAGGCGGGCCCCTGCCTTGCCCACGCCCATGGTACTGGCAGTGCAGGGGGGACCCCTGCCAGCACCCTTAGAATGAGCACTGTCTGCTCTAGAGGCAGTTTGCATTCCGAGGGGGCTGTTGTGCCACGACATTGGCCTCGGCTTCCTTAAGGGAGCCGAGGCCAATGCTGTGGCACTGTTTTCACCGGTCTGACCGGCGGAAATGTCATAATACAACTAGCGGGGGAGTTCGTCGGTATGATGGCCTCCTCCCCATGGCTTTGGCGGTCAGCTCAGTTCAACTGCCAAAGTCGTAATCAGACCCTCAGTGTTGCTGAAATCCATCTCCATGTTTTCAAAATTGGTGCAAAAAGATGAGAGGAATGAAATTTAGAAAAACTACAAAAAACTACAAAAATGTGCAATTAAAATGAAGGGGAATTATGTATTTGGTATTACACAAATCATTGAGGGCACTCCAAAAATGGATCACTGACATATAGTAATGACGCATACACTACAAAACACAAAAATATCAGAAATTTAAACTTAATAACAAAAATATAAATTTTCTTTATTTCAGTAATAAAACCACAAATATCGAGAACTCAAATACCATTGCTATGGAAACCACAAATATAGGAAACACAAATTTTGTAACTTTTAAATAAAAATATATTATGTGACAAGTATTGATTCACACAATATTGGCTACAATAATACCACCAAAATAATTGAATCAGCATGAATAAATATAAAAATCACCTTTTACATAAACAATTATTTGAAATAAAGCTAAACAATTATATACAGATGTTTAAATTAAATATAAATATATTGCATCACCCAAATAAATAATATAACTAAAATCATATGGACTTGTTAATAAACTTAAATATGTAAAAAACAAATAATTAATAAAATGCTCTCCAACTTTTATCTTTTGACATAGTGCCTACTTAGGAGTTTGGCAGATGGGCTGGCCGCCCGCAAAACAGGGCTTCCACTGTAGTGGCAATCACCCTGCTGGATTTATTAGGTGTTTCCCGCTAGGCTGACAGGTGTAAATCTCAGTTTCCACCTGTCGGCCTAGTGGGAAACAGGTGGCAGCATTGTCTCCAGCTCAAAATCGAGCTGGTGGCAATGCTGTCGCCTGCAGAGCATCCTCTCAATGTTCGCTGTCAGCACAGTGCATGGGCAGTGCAGGGGCTCCCTGGGTTCAGGACATGGGGAAGCACCTCTCAGGGATCATGGACTCCCTCTAGCAGAGACCAGCAGGGCTCAGGCAGGTTCACTTGTAAGTCCAGGTAGGTACAGTGCAGCAGGTCAGCTGGACAGATGCAGGGAGGTTTCTGGAACTTGATGTGCCCCTGCAGCTCAGAACAGATGTCAGGAAACTGACTTATGGAGTCATTCGGGTTAGCATGGAATAAAAGAAGCAGGTCCAGCCTTTCTTCTCAGAAAGCAGGGCAGGCCTCAAGCAGCATGGTAGTCAGGCAGCAGGGTGTCCTTTCTTGTGGTATCCATAGGTCCAGAAATGTACTGAACTTAACACTTCTTATGGGTACTATGCTCTAGGTAGAAAATATTTGGGGTAGCCATAACCTTTTGCGAGTATTAAAATTAGCAATGACCAATGAATGTAAGTCTGTGACAGAGTGAACAGTCACAGAGGTTGAAGGAAAATATTTCAGCTGAATAAATCAAATGGCATGAAATATGAATTTCTGGTGATGTCAGCTTAAATTTAAATCTGGTATCCATATTGTTTAACTGTCTTACACATTTAAAACCATTTTTCGGGTAATACTCTTTATTTTTATTGATGTTAGTTGCATGCCAAACACCGATGAATGCTGTATTAGTGTTTTGTTGTTGTATTGGTGACTAGAAGTTCGCATTTAGAACCAGGTGGTGTTTTAATAAACAAAATAAACCAGGAAAAAAGTAATTGACAGAGAGAAGAATGGGGTTTTCGCTATAATCCGTCAAATTAATTGGCTACCATTCAAATCTATTCACGCACTAAAGGAACATGGAAAAGCAAAGAGAGATCTAATGGTAAAAAGAGGAGAGGAGGAGAGGACAAGTGTGTGAGAAGGAGAGAGGAACAGAGAAGATGATACGAAAATATGTTGGTGCAGATAGAGTGAAAGGGATGTCATGGAGAGATACCAGACAAGATGAGCAAACAAGGAAGAGATAGCATAAAATGAATACGAGAAGATTGGAGGCGAGACAGGGAGAAATAAAATGGAGAGACAGATCAAGCATTAGAGAGGGTCTAGAAAAAACAAAGTGAGAATGTACGACAGACAGACAAGTGAGAGTCAGATGAGAGGCGATGCAGCTGTTAGAAAGAGAGCGATCTAGAAAAAAGAGATAAAAGGAGAAAACAAGAAAATGTGAGCAAAGAGGTAATGGAGAGATAGAGAGGGAGTAGAAGAGAGAAGGATGGGCTCTGAGACTCCTCTAAGGAAAAACTAGACATAACCAAAGGGGAGAAACAATACGCAACGGCAAAGACAATATGTCTGGCTTGCGTATTCAGGTATAAACCAGACCTATTTGCTTTGCAAGACATTACTTGTGGAGTGCACATTTCCTAGGAGCAGAATTCCAGGAATCAGTAAACCAGCAGACATTAATTGTCAGCTCAGGAAGGAACATCATGCTAACGCATGTACGGTGGACGTGCAGCCCCTGTCTGACTTGACTCCTAATGAAAGCAGCTATTTATGCATGCCTCACCTGTGTAACTGTCAGCATGAACCAAGCATTGTATTACTTGATTTCAAGAAAGCACCAAATGCTTATAAAAGAGATGCATTTCTCATGGTGTATGATACTTTGCCTAACCCAGCATAATCAAGATAATCATTTTCAATTGAGAACTTCTAAGTGCTGCTTGATCCCTGTATATCTCGCTATGAGTTGAGAAGGAAATTGAGACATTCCAAATTCAGTTTTACCAGCAAACCATTTCAACCTCGCTCACTACGACACGTGTCAGCAAAGCAGATGCCTGGCATATCGCTTGTGGTGTCACAATTACGAGCTTTACAGGTGACCCGGGGCACCCCTTTCTTCAGGAACAATGTGGAATAATACACTGGAATGAAAGCACAGAAAGAGAATAAGTGACATCAGTGCACTGCCAGAACACCACTGACAGGGGAGAGAAAGACATAGAGTAAATATAATGGAGCAATCCCACAATAAAAAGCAGAAGGGCACCATTAGTTGCTCCACCGTGGAGGGTACAGGCCAGCCCAGGATTTCTGGTTGGACAGGGACAGTGTCCCCAGCCTGTGCACTGATACGCCCATTAAACCTGATAGCAAGCTAAGTGTCCAAAGAGGTTATATTGAGGTGACAGGGTCACAAAGGTATAAGGGGAGCAGGAAACAAGACATCCTCTTGGTCCCGAGGTGCAGCGACATGCTAGTCATAGAGGAGCAGGCAGCAACAGTAATTATTCAAAAAAAGCTGCCCAAATTTGACTACAAATGGAAATTAGGTCCTGGATGCACTAGGGTGCAGTGCTTCATTTGGTGTGAAGTAAATTTGGTACTTCCTAATCAAAATACTGTTGTTTGCTTTCATGAGGAGGAAGAAAGCATTGGTTGGACCAGTATCACTGCGCAAGTGAGTGTACTATGTAACAGTGGGGCTCAGCCATCTCTCTGCAAGGCCATTATGCTTTTTCATTTGAGAATACAGGGAAGCCTGACAAAATACCACAGCCCCCCAAACAGAGAAGAGACAGTTGCTCATTCTGTTGCATCTCTTCTCAAGCAGTTCATCCCAGCAGCAGAAGAGATGCTCTGAGGTATCATGTAAATTCAGTCTCACTGTGTCACAAACAACATTCAAAGACACCTGTGCACCTTGCCCCCTCACAGCAAAAGGCTGACATTTGCAGACGTTCTCCCTGATTATCACAGAACTACATAGACCCATTATCAGAACTCTCATGTGTCAGAAGCAAAGGAGGGAACATGGCAAAGCAGCATCAGGTCAGCTTGTGTGGACAGAGGCTGGGTGTTATAGCGTGTGGCACAAGCAGCGTTAGGGACAAGTAGAGTGAGGCATAAGTGATTGTGTGATGGCATGTTGGGTTCCAGTTCTGGAATCAAATCTCCAGCTATACAACGGTTGTACACCAGTTGGAGATTGGATTCCAGTGCTGGAGGATGTGTGGTGGTGGGCTCCTTGTACATATACACATATATCAATATTTGATGAAGACAGAAGTCTACAGAGACTTTTTTCCCCACTACAGCACTGGGGCATCAGGGGGAAGAAGACAGGTGACCATGGAGTATTGGCTACTTTGTAGCTGCAACGGTGACATTGTGGGACAGCAGGGAAGCAATTTCCGGCGCTGCAAGGATAACACCATATTGTGATTGGCACGATGCAAAACATGCATATTGCAACACAAAGACATAATGTTTCTCCTAATTCTCTTGCTTTCTACTTGTTTACCAAAAGCTGCAGGCTTCCCTTCTTCCCCGGTCAAACAAGGGGCCAATAGCAGCATCACGAGAACCCGAGGGCTTTTCCTCTTGGTTCGAGGGGCAAAGCATGGAGGTACAGAATCAAGTCAAAAGCTGAGGGTTTTGGCAGAGGGAGCCAGACCAACATGGAGAACTGGCTCTTGTGTAGCTTCTGTGATGATGAGACAAATCTTGACTGGTATGAAAAATAAAATAAACCATGATGTAAATACCAAAGAAATTCAATAAAAGAACTGCATATTGCTGCATTACCAGATTCATCTAAAATAGCACAAAATTATATAAACCCGCAAAATGTTGAGGGATGATACCACAACCACACAGAGAACACAGGAAGCCAATGAGAAAATGGGGGGGTGGTAGGTTGGAACCGCCAAACTACCAATCACTAAATGATGCTGATCCACACTGTTTTCCATATGTCACACGTTTTTTGTGCTTTGTGTAGAGTGCTGTGCACACATTATGTCTGCAGATAGATATAGCTCTCTGTAGCCAAAACTAACAAGTATTTGCAATGCAATGGGTCTTGCATTTGCTCGAGTTAGAGCTATTAGCGTTGTATACTCCTAATTGGACTTTTCTTGCCACATAAATTGAAAATTAAACGTAAAACAGTTGACATGAGTGAGTCGATTCAAAGCGCCAGGGCCACCATGACCATGAGTGCGAAGGAGAGACACAAAAGGAAAAAGAAGTTCGCTCGCAGTCAATCATATTGGCAATTGTGGAATTATACTTGTAACAGGGGCAGTCTGCAATGAGGTAACAAAACCGCCCCAATGAGAGACAAACGTAAAGCATTTACCAATGATAGCAAAAGATTTTTGAAAGGCAAGCTCACAAAGGAGTGAAAGTGATGGGCATGCAGTGGGCGTGGTTAAAAGCCCACAATACTTACAACAGGTCAAAGCGCTGGGGTGCTCGACCTTAAAAGGAGTAAATGGTAGAAATGCACATCTTCTTGCACTGGATCCGACTGCCAGAAAAAAAACTGTGACAAAAAGGGAAAAGTGGGCTAGCCGGAAACTAACAATATATTGAAATAACCGTCAGTGGTATCAACGATTTGTGCATTTGACTTCACTGAAGAGAGTGGAGAGAGTTATACCGTAAGCCAAACCATACATATTTATATCAGGCTAACCAGTTAATTCACTGCTACTGCGTAAGTACCCAATAGCATTGCATGAGTGTCATGGGACCCAGTGCACCGAAGGAAATAAAGGGCCTGGTTGCTATTTGAAATATAAAATACAGCAATAACCAGGGGTCAGTGAGCCTCTCAGATCCCTGGGCCCCGGTGCCACTCCATCTGCACTGTTGTTTTCCATGCAGAGTTCTACATATGCTCAAATATTCTAAGTTCCTCGGAAGACCTGCCAAAAGCATACAAGTTTAGAATCTTTTTTTATTACACGTTATTATGCTACTTTAAAATAATAACCTCTTTCCATTTGTTTCAAAGAATTTTGCGAACAAATTAATTTCGTTACCTTAAATCTTCAACATTTTTTATCACATTTCAGCTCTACTTTCGTGTATTCCGAAATACCAATCTCTCATCTGCAACGTTTCTGTTATGTGCCATTCGCTGTCTATTTTTTGCCAGATGTGCACCCTTCTGCTATTTACTGTACAGACTTTTGTCAAAATCAGTATTTGAATAAATAAATATTAATAATAACAGTAATTTGCACGCTCCTACCCCTAATTTAAATCATTTGCTCTCAATGGCTTTGACAAATTACTGTGCAAAACCTTCATGCCTAACCTCGGAATGACATTTTATTATGGCGGTTGAGGGGAAGGATTTGACATTTGCCAATTGAATCCTTAAATGGCAGCTGTGTTCTGGTAGGCTATTGAGGAGGGAAGAAAGACGCGCTCATTAGGGCAGTGCTCGTGCTCTCTGGGTTTGCTTTAACGACAGCTCTGCTGCCGTTTCATGATAAAGGACAAAATGCCTTTGCTAGGAGCCCTGCTTATCCTTGTCTCAGTCTAAGCTTTCATTTCACTTGTATTCTGAATCGTTTTCGACGCTGTACGTTTTGGCAAGTTTGCCGTAAATGTTTGATGTAAATCTGACTAAACAATAACTTTTTATCACTCTGTTGTACGGGAGATATTTTGCCAAGTGGCTTATCTGCCATGTGTTTGCCTCTGGCTTCGACGCGGAGCATCTTGGTGAGTCATTTATTCTCCAGGAACTATAAATCGTGAAATAAATGAAATGTAATGTGTAAAGCAACTGTAAATATTTTGTATATATGGGTTTCAAATATGTAAATCATGTGTTGAAATACATTAAATACTAACTCGACTTACTCAATCGTGTATCTTATTGTGGAATGCGGTTTTGCTTTGCAGATAAATTCGTGCTTTATAAAGACTCATGAAGTCGCAGATTTATCTTATTTCTTTTTTTGACTATTCTGACAATCAGGCTAAATGTTCATCCCACATTTATGGTGAATAATATACATGAGGGAGCCCCAATTATCAGCCAGAACAAGCTTTTTATCCCCTATTTTATTTAAGAGAGACTCATTAAAGAGAATAAAAAATATCTTTAACAGACGATACCTATTTAAAAGAAACGTTTTAAATGTTCCTTACAAACATTTTTGAAACTGTTTGATTTTTAAAATGAGCAACTTGCTTTTTTCTACAATTCTTACGCACACAGATGTTACATTACATTCAGCATGTTGAAGAATTGCTAGTGGGATTTCTAAAAGATTGCACCGAAATTATGCAAAAATTATATAAAAGCGAGTCTTGTGAAAAATAGGGAAATGTAAAAAAAAACTCATGGTCTTGTGCTCTGATTTGATGAGAACTATGAATTCTCAAAAAAGTAGAAAAAAAAATGCCTTTGTAGAATTCATTAAAAAAGCGTAACTTGTGCTAACTTAAAGCGTTTTGCCTAATCCTTTTCAGACTGTCATGAAATCTCAAATGTAATTAACTTATCATTGCATTTTTAAAAAGTATTGAGTATAAAATTAATTGATTATCAAATATAGCTTCACTTCGTAATGACATGAGCTAAGATAAATATTGCAGAATTATTCAGAAATTGTTTTCTTTCTAATTAATTCACCCTGAAAGTCAACTTTTACTTTTGAATTAAAAAATGTGATATTTCTACTGCTGGCCAGAATGCTACCTCTAATAAGAATGAGATATACCTAATTATTGTCTCGATTTTTTTGACAAGGCAAAGCACTTCGGGACTGGAAGTAATTCTTCTCCTCAGCTGGAATCAATCCCTCAATATCGAGCTGAGTTTTCAACATTCATAAAATATTTGTTGACTCTTCGAAACTTCCCTTGTTGCAAAATAATTTATCGGAACAAGAATTGCGTGGAAGTAATGTAAGGACGCATAACATACAGAAGACCTGATAAGCATCTCCAATATTTTTCCTGAAAAATGCTTTTGTAAATGAATATACTCAAGTTTGACTATTTCTTCATGTTATGTACACTTAAGAGTATAACCGAAATAGCAATGTAATGGGCAAAGAAGCCCAAAGCAGCACCTATTCAATATTTACTGACGACATGTTCTATTTCTCCATCTCAGGCTTCAGGTAACCTTTACAAATCACAACAAACGTTACAAAGAGAACCATGAATTATGAGAAATAGTTACCATGGTTTTTCTTCATGGTTTGATTATCATAGTGAGAGCGCTCAAAGCCCTCTGCAGAACTCTTGTCATTTTCAGGGCCTCTAGGACTAGGCAGAAAATTTATCTAAATTATAGAGCAAGGTCATCTAACTCATGAGACAAAAAGGCAAATTATAACTGACGAATTTCTCTGGTTTTGTGAGAGAAAATTCAGACTCTAACTATAACGCCCCTATAACCTTTGGTTTTTTAAGTGAATTTCTAGGTTTTTTTTTGTCAATTATATTTTCTAACTATAATGCCCCTGTAACCTTTGTTTTTTAAGTGAATTTCTATGTTTTTTTAACATAAAGTAATTTTTATTACTATACGTTAATCAAGCCACCTCCACACTCGGCATTTGACTGTGCATGGCGCGGTTTGGCCACAGGGCCTGGCCAGCAGCCAGACCCTGTGACAAACCCCCCTAACCACCCAACTGCACACTGCACACGGCCTTTGGCCATGCGCAGCAGGAGTTGGTTGTAGGGCCTGTCTCTTTAGGTGTGAGAATAGGTGTGAGAGGGTGTCTCTGGGTGTTACAGTGGCTGTGAGAGTGTCTATCAAGGTGTGAGAGGGTATATGAGAGTGTGAGAGTGGGTGTAAAAGTGTCTGATTGGACTCCAATAGATGAAAGATGCATTAATCTGCATGAAGGATTTCAGATTGTCTTTCAGTATAGAATCGCAGAGTAAACACACTTGCTTTGCCTCCGCCAAGCCCAGGAGTTAGGATTACTTGTCCTTTCCAGAAGTGGAGCTTCAAATGGGAAACCTGCTACGTTTATATTTGTAAGTGCTTCCTGTTGAGGTTTAATCAACAGTTTGGCACCAGCTCAAGCACTTTCTACTCGTTAGTTAGTAAGTTCTGCCTCAGTGGGTGAATGGTCAGTGTGTGGGAGGGGGGCACACAGCCCTCCTGTCTGGCCCAGCTGATTTTGGCCCCAGGGACCCCATTTCCCAGGGCCCAGCAATCTCTCCTGAGTGCCCTCCAGGGCACCCAATGTACAATGGGACCGAGGGGGCGTTGGGGCCTCCTCCTGGAGCCGACATTGCTGTCACAGACAGGGAGTTGCTATACATGCAGCTCCCTGTCTGTGAGAGCAATAGTTTCCTCTGTTTCCCTGCCCGCATCTCTGTGGGCAGGGAAACAGAGGAAACCTCGGCTCTCAGCAAGCGAAGGCTGTTTGACAGCTCTCACTTGCTGGAACCGGAGTGTTTGCTGTGACGTGACGGAAGATGTCAAAGCTCCTGCCAAGCCACAGCTATGCAACAGTTATGTCCCATCAGTGGGCACCACGGGACATAGCAGGAGCTGGCCCTGGGGGTTGGCAGTCCCCATGGCCATTATTGGCTCCTCAAGGTGGACCAATAGGCCCCCTCCAACATTTAAAAAACCCCAGGGAAGTGGTGGTACTCAGGGTCAGGGTTCTGCAACAAACCCCCTATCATTTTTATTTTTCAGCAGCAGAAACGTGGCAGTCCCCTGGGCTGTGTGGGGGGGGCATGTGCCCCCCCCTTAGTTTGAAACAGTTGCCACATGCAGGTGGTGGTCCCCAGTGGATGGGGGCCACACATCTCCCAGCATAAAATCAAATATCAGCCCCCAGAAGGTGGTGTTCACTGGGGCATGAATAATCACACCTTCTTTATTTTTCATATGCCCCTGATTTGTTAAACAGTGCCAAAAATATAGGCAAGTCAAAAATGCTTTTTCTATGGAGACACGGTCCTGAGTATAACTACCTACCTAGAGACAGTCACCACTAGATAGTTATAGTTAGGTCTCCTTTTCCATTGTAAGAGCAGTTTTTGGTTTGCTAATAACTTTGGCCCTATTTGATGAAGCTTCATGAAACATTTAAAAAAAAGGTTCATCCACCTCAGCTAACATTTCACTCTTAAAAACCAGTGAAATTCAGCAGTTAAAATTACCTGAGCTAACTATAACTTGCACCCCTGTAATGCACTGCTTATGACTTCACATATTACATCACTCATGACATGGTCAGTGACATTATTGAAGACCTCAATGATAACATCTCAGATGATAACACTGATGACACCATCCACACAACCACTCACACCCCCATACAAGCTCACATACATCCACTCACACACTAATGCTCACATACCCATTCACACACCCATACAAGTACTGGCACACACCCACTCACTCACTCACATAGCCACTGACACAACCACTCACCCGTACAACACTCTCTTATCTATTCAGAGACCCATAAAAGCTACTCACACACTCACTTACAGACCCATGCAGACTCATACACCCATACAACCACTTACATACCCACTTATAGACCAACACACCCACTGACACATCCACTCACTCACCCATATAACCACTCACACACACACACACTCACCCACCTATACAGTCACTGACTCACCCATTAACTCACTGATACGGTCACTTACACACCCAGTCACTCAACCATATGAGCACTCACACATCCATGCACTCACTGATACACATAGTCACACATCCATTCACTATCCTGCACAGACACTGACACAGCAACTCACTTATATATATATATCCACTCATATACCCACTCAGCCACCATACACCCACTGAAACACCTGCTCACTCGCCTATACAACCAATCACATACTTACTCACCCACCTATAGTCACTGACTAACCCACTCACTGATTCAGTCACTTACACACCCAGTCACTCACCCATACAGGCACTCACACACCCTCTCACTCATCTGTACAGCCACTCACACACCCACTCACACAGCCAATGCAGCCACTCACAATACCGTGTTCACCATTACAGCTACTTACACATCTACTTACTCTCCCATATAGGAATTGCCTCAACTCACTCACCCATACAGCCGCTCCCACACCCACTCACACATCCATACAACCACTTAAACTCACTGGATGATGTCATCAGTGATATCATCAGTGATGTCATTGACCATGTCATGAGTGATACAATAAGTGAGGTTGTAAGCAGAAAATTATGGGGTGCAAGTTATAGCTAGTTCAGGTAAATATTTTTGCTGAATTTCACAAGTTTTGTATGAGTGAAATATGAGTCTAACTATAATGTCCCTGTTGTTTCAGTGAATTTCTAAGGTTTTTTAAAAAATTCTATTTCCTAACTATAAGGACCTTGAAACCTTTCCTTTTTCAGTGAATTTCTTACGTTTTCTAAATTCAATTTCCAAACTGAAACATTTCTGTAACCTTTGGTTTTTTTGTGAATTTCTATGTTTTTTTAAATTCTATTTCGTAATTATAAAGCCCCTGTAACTTTTGTTTTTTTTAGTATATTTAAATTTTATTTTGTAAATATAATCTGTATGGTGTTAAAATGGATTTGTAACTGCTTGTATAGGTTAGTAAGTGGGTGTATGAGTAGGTGTATTGGTCTGTCAGTGAGTGTGTGAGATATTTTGTAGGTCTTTGAATGAGTGCATACGTCTCTGAGTAGATCTGCAAATGAGTGCATGAGTCTATTGGTGGGTCTGTGAGTGGATGCATGAGCCTGAATTGCTGTGTGTGCGAGTGTAAATGATACTGAGGTGGTCTGTGAGAGGGTGCAGCAGTGTCTCAGTGGATATGAGAGTGGGTGCGTCAGTGTATGAGTGGGCATGTGAGTGGGTGCCTGAGGTTATGAGTTGGTCTGTGAATGGGTGGGTGAGTGTCTGTGTGGGTCTCTGAGTGGATTGATAAGTGTCTAAGTAGGTGTGTGAGCGGATGCATGAGTGTCTGAGTGGGTTTCTGAGAGGGTGCATGAATGTATGGCTACGTCTGTGAGTGGGTGAATGAGTGTATGAGTGTGTCTGTAAGTGGGTGTGTGAGGGCCCGAGTGGGTCTCTGACTGGATATGAGACTCTGAGTGTGTCTATGAGTGGGTGCATGAGTGTCTGAGTGGGTCTGTGAGTGGGTGCATGAGTGTCTGAACAGGTCTATGAGTGGGTGCATAAGTCTCTTAGTGGGTCTGGGAGTGGGTGCATGAGGGTCCAGAGTGGGTGTGTCTGTGTCTGAGTGGGTATGTGGGTCTGTGAGTGGGTGCATCAGTATCTAAATAGGTCTGTGAGTGGGTGTGTGATTGTCTGAAAGAGTCTGGGAGTCAGTGTCTGTGTTGGTTTGTGAGTGAGTATCTTGAGTGGGTCTCTGAGCGAATGAATTAGTGTATGAATGAGTATGTGAATGTTTTTTTTTTTTTCACTGCTATTTATGAATTTGTTGTGACTTTACAAGGTGGGCCACAATGAATATTGCAGTGTATTTGTGAATATCGTGCATCACAAAAATAATCATTGTAAGGTCATAACTTCACCCTCAAAGACCTCTATATCAGAGCCTTCGGGGCCTCTTGGAATACCTCCAACCTGACCCATTATACCACTTTTCCTTTTATTTTTTGGCTCCTGGGACCTTGTGCCCTTACCTAAAATGGTGACCACAACATTCTGATTACAGCATTCCTGTTGGCAAACACATTTGCGAATACGCAACGATCACTGCGAAAACATCACAACGGATATGCGCCCCTAGAAATGCCAATTTATTTCTCCAAAACTACTGAATGGATTTACACCAAGTAATAAATAGCAAAATCTGCGTACCAAAGTCTACCTTTCTGCCAAATTGGGTGTAATTCCTTATTCCTTATTTTGAGCTGTAGTTGTGTTCAAAACTCCTATGGGAATTAACAGGGGAAACAGCCCTTATTCTCTGCCCCTGCTTGACCAATCATCCCAAAACTGCACAACAAGAATCAACCGCACACTTCTTTTTGGAAAATTTTGGGCAGATTTGTCAAATGATGCCAAAGATCTAGGTAAGTCAAAAAATTATTTTTCTATGGAAACATGGTCCTAATTGTGACTACCTACTGACGACTGCCAGTAGGTGGGTATGTGTGTATATATCAAAACACAGCTGCTGTCTTGAAAGATTCACTTTGATCCATCAAACTGGGGCTAAGAAAAAGGGGGGTCCCAAATAAAAAATTCCCTATGTATTTAGGGTCTTTAGACACGCCTACAGCCTAAACTGCTGAATGGAATTGCAGCAAATGTAGCAGGAAGCTAGATCCTGTTCTGCAGAATATGCTTTTTGTGATTTGGTGTAGATCCGTTCAGTAGTTTTGGAGTAATTTAAGGCCAAAAAATAAGGAAATATATGGGCATGGATCCTCCGCAAATCCGGACCCGTGAAACTTTGTGGCCACCGTTTTGTTTGATGCATCGGCTGGGAAGTGGGGAAAGTAAGAGAGCAAAAACACATAAGGGTTTAGGACACAGGTACCTTGACCCCTTAGAATACATACACAGGTTTCTTAGGGACCTCTCATGGGCAAAAAATGTTCATCTGATCTGGGGGATCTGTGGATAGATCCATGGATCCAGAGAAAAAATGGAAAAAACCTACTGCCTCCAACCTCATGCTGCGTATGGCTGAAGTCCATGTGCAACTTAGGTTTGGGTGTATGCAGGTGGGTTGGTCACTGGGCGTGGCCCTGCTGCCAACCCCCATCACACACAGGGATGTTATAGTTAGGTTCTGAATTTACTCGCACAACACCATTGAAATTCAGCTGTTGTAGTTATGGTTATCTCAAGTAATTATAACTCAAGACCTAAGGTAACTATAACTTGCACCTTCGCCATGAACATCTAATTGCTCCACATATTACATCATTGATGACACCTTCCGTGTATTATAACTGTAACTTCTGTATTAACATTAGTGATGAAAACTCTGTGCATGGCATGGGCGTGAGGTATAGTTACCTTAGGGTGCAACTTATAGCTACTTGAGGTAACCATAACTATAACTGCTGAACATATATATATCAGACAACCCTTTGCTCTTTCTCTCTCTCTCTATATATATATATATATATATATACATATAGATATATATATGTATAGCGAGAGAGAGAGAGAGAAAGAGCAAAGTGTTGTCTGGGAATAGGGTCCATCTCAAACGTATCTGTTCCAAAACCTCCTTCTTTTATTCTTCAATGGTAGACCCTTGAAAAAACAGCATAAACAGTCAACATATATTGGCCCTCATTATGACATTGGTGGTAAATCCCACATACCGCCACGCTGACTGCTGCCAACTTACCGCCGCGGATATCCGTTCACCATATTATGACACACATACACCAATCCGTCAGTATTCAGCCACATACACAAATCCGCCACAACAAAGGTCAGTGATAAATGGGCAGTATCAAAACCCACACCGTTACCCCAACAGAACAACGTCCATCACATTATGACCCACGACTCACCACAGCGGACATTCAATGGTGGTAAACCATTGGCGGTAAATACTGCCGTGCTCAGAGTGCACACCCATATACAAAACAACATTACATTCGTCAATTTAAATAACACACATCTGACACCCATACACAAACCACACCCACATACCTGCACCACTATAAAACACACACCCACATTACCCACAACCCTTTAGGACTACAAAGCATTGGCACGAGACAGACACCAATACCACAGACAAAACCACTTACACCTATACACCACCATCACACCCCACATCATACACCCCAACACATTACCCTACACACCCTCACCTACACACCTCACACAACAACCATGGCACCACAAAGACACCCCCGATTCACAGAAGAGGAGCTAAGGGTCATGGTGGAGGAAATCATCAGGGTAGAGCCTCAGCTATTTGGAGCACAGGTGCAGCAGATATCAATAGCAGGAAGATGGAGCTATGGTGAAGAATCGTGGACAGGGGCAACGCTGTGGAAAAGCACCCAAGAGCCAGGGATGACCTCAGGAAGGGGTGGAACAACCTACAGGGGAAGGTACTCTCCATTGCAGCAAGACACCAACTTGCTGTACAGAGGACTGGCAATGGACCCCTACCTCCTCCCCCACAACTAACAGCATGGGAGGAGCAAGTCTTGGCAATCATGCATCCTGAGGGCCTGGTCAGAGTAGGAGGAGGACTAGACTCTGGTAAGTCAACTATCTACTACTACTACTACCCCCCTACCTGAATGCAATCACATATCCCCACCCTCACCCCAACTCCCATCACTCCACCACGTCCCACACACCCCACCATCACATCTCACTCATCCCAATGCCAAAACCTGCATGCATTACCAATGCATGGACACCACTCACAGCCCTGCATGGACACCCATCACTAAAGCATGCACACTAGAGAGAATCAGCTATCCAACCATATACCAAGTTACACAAGTGAAAACTGCCAGGGCAAATACAACCAAAGAGGGCAAGCCACGGATGCACAATATGTAAGACACAGAAACAATAACATGTCATTTACATCCCCACAGGTACCCCAGACGATGTCAGCGGAGAGGAGGTGCCAGCACTATCCAGTCCCCCAACAGAATTGTAAACTGTAAAAACCGTAAACTGTTAACAGAAGAGGCCCACAATGATGACAGCAACTCTGCTCTTCAGGATCTGGATGACCAACCTGGCCCATCAGGGACCTCTGGACAGCTGGTTACCCAGGCCCAGTCACACACCACCACAGAGCCTTCCCCATCAGGAAACACCACCACAAAACCCACCCAGCTTTCCCATACCTCTGTCTCCAGGACACGTCAATCAGCAGTGTGTCCACCTCTACAGGGACCCCATACCACACCTCACACACAAGACAATTAGGGACTTGGGGTCAGTGGCAGTGGGCGCACGGTTCAGGGGGCAGAGGCACAGGCCACCAGGTACACTAGCAGGACTGCTGTGTGCCAGGGGGAGGACAGGCCCAGGGAACCGACTCTCCAGGAGGCACTTGCAGAGATCGTGGGAGCATATCAACATTCCCAGGACACGATGGGCCAGATCCTGGACAATGTGCAGGAGAACAGGTGGCTGCAATAGGGACAGTACCAGGGGATCAGGGAGGACTTGCAGGCCATTAACACCACCCTGGTCTCCATAGCAGGGGTGCTGGAAGACATGGCCAACATTATGAGGGAGGCATTCACACAACACCGGGCCCCTGCCACTAGCCAGACATCTGAACAGCCTTCCACCTCCGCTGCTGCTAGTGGCCAGGAGGCCCCGCCACAGGACCAACAGGCCAACAGCACCCCTCCCCCTTCAGAAGGTGAACCATCCCACAAACATTCCCTGTGATCCAGACAGAAGCCAGAGACACTTGCCAAGGCCATTGCCAGGAAATGAGACTCTCCTGATTGTCACCCTTGTGTCCCACCCTGTCACCCCGTCCACCTTGAACTGCCATTGCTTCCCTTCCTATGTCCCCTTGGACAATGCACCTGTGCTACAAACAGACTGGAACAATACCCTGGACTTTCCTCCATCATCACCCCATTCCATTGCACTTGCCCCTCAATATTTTAGCACTTCAATAAACACCCTTGGATAAAAAAAAAGAAGTATGGAGTATGTCAAATTTTTCAAGTATGTATTCATTTAAACAGGTACAAACATTGCAATTCAACTGTACAGAAAATGAGCATAGGTTAATGACCTGTAGCTGGCTGCAGTGATCACACCAGGAGCATATGTGAGTTCACCAACATTTGTAAAATTAATTGCCAAAGGGTACAGTACGTGGGCATAGAAGTGGGAAATAACAGCATGCCAGTGCCACAGAAATTTCTAAATGATTTATTGAAATGTGAAGTAACACTGTCTTACCTGTGTGTCATTGGAAGTATAGTCTGATGACTGATGTTCTGTTGTCCTCATCCTCATCCTCTGCCTCCTCATCCTCACTGTCCACAGGGTCCACTGCTGCCACACGGGCATTCCCAGCCTCCTCCACCTGCAGAATAGGCACATGGTATCTCAGGGCAAGTTTGTGCAACATGCAGCATGCCACTATTATCTGGCAGACCTTCTTGAGTGAGTAGCACAGGGATCCACCTGTCAGATGGAAGCACCTGAACCTGGCCTTCAGGAGGCCAAAGGTCTTTTCTATTGTCCTTCTGATGCGCTCATGTGCCTCATTATAATGTTCTGCCCTTGTCCTGGCATTCCCCACAGGGGTCAGCAGCCATGATAGGTTGTGGTAAGTAGAGTCACCTGCAATATTGGGGGACAACATTTAGCCACACACTATCCCATATGGCCCACACCATACCCATACACCAACATATACTGGGTGGGGACCAGGGCTCACATATTACCCACACCCTGTGCCTCTGTAGTTGGGCCATCACATTTGGGATGCTGCTATTCCTCAGGACAAAGGGATCATGCACCGACCCTGGATACTTAGCATTGCCGTGGGAGATGTACTGCTCCACCAAGAACACCGTCTGTAACATTCATAGAGTGGAAACTCTTATGATTTCTGAACACCTGTTCAATTTGACGGGGGGACAAATGCAGTATGTGTTCCATCAATCGCCCCAATTATGTTGGGGATATGTCCCATTGCATAGAACTCGGCCTTCACAGTGGCCAAATCTTCAACCTGGGGAAATACAATTTAGCTGCATTTGTTTAATCAGGGCAGACAACACTCTGGTCAGCACTATTGAGAACATTGGCTGTGACATTCCTGCTGCCAAGCCCAGCTGTCACTTGGAAAGAACTAGTTGCCAGGAAATGGAGCACTGATAGAACTTGCACAAGAGGGGGAGCCCGGTGGGGTGACGGATAGCAGATATCAGGTCAGGCTCCAATTGGTCACAGAGCTCTGTGATTGTGGCCCTGTCAAGTCTATAGGTGAGGATAATGTGCCTGTCCTACATTGTTGCCAAGTCCACCAGGGGTATGTACACAGGGGTATGTCTCCATTTCCTATTCAACCCCAACGGTAGCAATCTATGGGGCAAAAGAGTGAGGAGCCAGTCACAAACTGAACAATGGGGCTGCAGCAGAACTTTGCATGCTGTTAACTTGTAAAGGGTAAGGGTGAATTGTCCAGTATGTCCAAATTTCACTAGTGACGCAGCAAATATCCAGGTCCTGCCCCCCCTGAAATGGCATCCGCCTGTCCTGTGTGGACGGACAGGTGGAAGTGAGGTAATTCCGCTGACGTTGTGCGCCATTGTGGGAGGCGGTCGGGAACCTATTGGTTACATTGGCCAATGGTGATCTAAGCTGGCGGTGACCATCATTTTCTATTTCATCCCTCACTTGCTACCTGATCTTCAACAGGATAGGACCTACTCTGCATGTGCTGCTGTGAGCTGTGTCTGGAACCTTCCATGGCCGTGTGACTGGGGAAAGGGCCCCAGCCTTCACTTCGTCGGAGTTGGAGAGACTGGTGGATACGGTCCTAACCCAGTACGAACTGCTGTATGGGCCTCCAGACCAACAGGTGAGCACACTGTGGGCACGATGCATGTGGCATAAACGCATGGAGTTGTGTGTATGGCCTCGTGTAAGGGGGGTGGGTGGATGTCCTCTGGGCGGCGTACTGGTTGTGTGCTGGGCCATGTGTATGTAAATGGTGATGTGAAGGGGTATGGTGGGCCCTAAGTGTAACAGGCAGGACTGTTTGACTAATTCTATTTTCCTGTGTGTATTTCCTCTGCAGGTCAGCGACCATCAAAAGAAGGGTATATGGCGTGCCATCGCCAAGGACATGCGGACCCTGGGACTCTATGGCAGGCAGAGGCCCAGCTGCGGATGGCCTCCCAACGAGGAAGGAGTGTCTGTCGAACCCTGACCGCCTGATGGCCCGCATACTGGCCGTGGCCTATCCAGACCTGGATGGGCGCTTGAGGGCATCACAGCAGCCACAAGGGGGTGAGTACAGTGCCCATCATTACAACTTACGCATGGTAGGGGGGTATCCGGGTGGTGGATGTGTGTCAGTGGGTTCCCCTAGGCCAGGCCTGACATTTCAGCATACGCCCCTGGTGGGGAGGGTTCTGAAGGGATAATCCTAGCTCTTATCCATCCACTACTGGTCAGGGCTGCGCAGGTCCCAGGTGTGCTGCATTTGCCGGTGTGTGCCCTCCCCAGGCCTTAGTGGCTAGCAATATCACTGGTAGTACAATGCATAGTGGGTAGGCCTGTTCCCTGTGTGTGAGGGTTCTGTGTACGCCAACGGTGGTGTTGGTGCAGCCATTAACCCAGTGTATCCTTTGTCTCTTCACCCCCGCTTATTGTTTTGTCACCCTGTCCTTATGTGCATTACCGGCATCTGGTGGAGGAGCAGAGGCACCGGCGACAGAGGGAGCTGCATCCCACAGGACCTAGGAGGCAGAGTCCACCGACATTGAGGGAGCACCACGGCGGAGACTGGAGGGGGCAGTTCTGACACAGATACCTCCTCCGATGGAAGCTCCCTGGTGGTGGCGGACACCTCTGTGACCACCCCAGCTACAGCCGCCACCCCTGTATCAGCACCGCCCTCCCAGCAGGCCCTCATCGAGTTGCCTGTGCCCGCTCACCCAGGAAGATGGGCATCTCCTTCGCCCCAGGCACCTCAGGCCCTGCCCCAGTGAGCCCTGCTGCCCTGAGTGAGGAGGCTGTTGACCTCCTGAGATCCATCTATGTAGGGCAGTCAACCATTGGGAATGCCATCCAGGGGCTGGCAGCCCAGATGCAACAGACTAATGCATTCCTGGAGGACGTTCACACTGGCTTGGCGGCCCAACAGAGATAGATCCAGGCTCTGGCCTCCTCTCTGATGGCAGCCATTGTCCCTGTTTCCACCCTCCCCAATCCTACTTCCTCTTCCCAATTCCATTCTCCTCAACCCCAAGGTATCACAAGCACACAGGCAGACGAGCATGCACACAAGACAACACACAAGAGTGGTACTGGCAAACACAAGCACCACACTTCACCCCACAGGCACTCACACAAACACCATCCAGATGCAGACATACCAACATCCACAATTTCCACTCCTCCTCCTCCTCCACCTCCCTCCCAGTTCTATCTACACTCACACCTGCATGTACTACATCATCATCCACTACCAGCATCATCACCACACCAAGCAGAACACCTCACTGGCAGACACCTCCACAACAGCCATGCACATGTCCCCTGTGTCCTCTCCCACTGTGCCTGTCCCCCCAACACAAATGCAAGCACCCAGACACCCAACAGTCATCCACCTCACAACAGGATCCAGCCCATGCATCTGAACCCAAAATCAGCAGACAGACACCTCCAACAACCACTCCCTCTTCCTCCACTTCCAAACCTCTCTCTTCCCTCACCAATGTCCCTAAGAAACTGTTACTATCCACCATTGACCTCTTCCCTACACCTCCCACCATCCTGCACATCTGGCCAGGGTGGGAAGATCCCAGCCAGGCACCTCAGCTACCCAGTCATCGGGCCCAGTCGTCACCACACCCACTCGTGGTAGGAAAGGATTCAGGGCACATGTCCTGAGGGTGAAGAAGCCTGCTCCAGGGTGGCTCAAGGGAAAGGAGCCTGCCCCAGATACAGGAAAGTGCAAGGAGCCTATCCAAGCTGTTGCCAGGAAGACAAAGGAGCCTGCCCCAGCTGATGCCAGGAAGACAAAGGAGCCTGCCCCAGCTGCTGCTAAGAAGGGAAAGGAGCCTGCCCCAGCTGCTGCTAAGAAGGGAAAGGAGCCTGCCCCAGCTGCCAGGAAGACAAAGGAGCCTGCCCCAGCTGCCAGGAATACAAAGGAGCCTGCTCCAGATGCAAGGAAGAGCAAGGAGCCAGCACCCGAAGGCAGGAAGAGCAAGGGGCCTGATGCAGAAACTGTGACGGAGCCCCCACCACCAACCATGGTTGTGCAGCCATCCGAAGTTGAAGGGGATGGGCAGGAGCCTCCCCCCACCAGCAGCAGCAGCACCACCACCTCCAGTGAGCAGCCGTCCGAGGTTGCAGGGGAAGGGCAGGAGCCCACCCGCAGCACCACCACCTCCAGTGAGCAGCCTTCCGAGGTTGCAGGGGATGGGCAGAAGCCTCTCCCCCAGCAGCAGCACCACCACCTCCAGTGAGCAGCTGTCCAAGGTTGCAGGGGATGGGCAGGAGCCTCCCCCCACTAACAGCACCATCACCTCCAGTGAGAAGCCGTCACTGCCAGCGGATGGTATGTAATCCTGCCTCCATGGGCTGCTGTGCGGCCTGCCCCCTGTAAATCCATTGGGTATGACACACACCTGAGAGACTTTGACCTCACACTACCGAGGATCAAAAGCACAGGGCACGTGGCTCCATCCAGAACCAGTGGGTAAAACACCCACCTACCCCAGACTCCCCAGGATCAAGAGCACAGGGCACGATGACCCCTCCAGAACCAGTGGGTAAGACACCCACCGACCCCAGACTCCCCAGGATCAAGAGCACAGGGCACGTTGCCCCCTCCAGAACCAGTGGGTAAGACACCCACCTACCCCAGACTCCCCAGGATCAAGAGCACAGGGCACGATGCCCCCTCCAGAACCAGTGGGCAAGACACCCACCTAAGAGACTGTGGCCCTGTGATCCCCAGGACCAAGTACAGGGCATGTTGCTCCCTCGAGAGCAAGTGGGCAAGTCGCCTACTCAAGAGACTGTGGCCTTGCACTCCCCAGGACCAAGCACATGGCATGTTGCCCCCTCCAGAGCAAGTGGGCAAGTCACCCACTCGAGAGACTGTGGCCTTGCACTCCCTAGGACCAAGCACAGGGCATGTTGCTTCCTCCAGAACCAGTGGTCTTGTTACATCTGCTGGCTGAGGTGCCCCCGTCCCCCTGAGGTGCCTGCCTATGTCCCAACTGATGCCCCTGCGGTGTTCTCTCTGTGTTGAGGCAGGTGCCATGTGTGGGCTTGGACTTTGGCCTGTGGACATGTGGACTACGTACATTGTGGACTGGGCTGTGTCCCTCTTTGTGTACATATGTATATATCTATTATCTTGCGTCACTTATTTTTCTTGATGTGTTGCTCTCAGTACATTCACTTTTTCAAAATAGTTTTATCCTTGCATTATTCATCCACGGTACCGGGTAAAAATGTTTTAGAAATGCAGCTGATTGTGTGTATGGTGTTGGGGTGTGTGTGTGCCACTCTCATTTTCCCCCCTCCCTCCCTCCCTTGTGTGCTAGGCGGCTGTACTCACCGTCGTCGTCTTCGCCGGCGTTGGTGTTCGTGGTGGAGCAGCAAGTGAAAATCATGGGGATGACATGCAGCTCGGGCTCCATGGCGGCGTGGTTGCTCCCTGTGTCTCCAAGGTGAGTCCTTTCCCTTCTGAGGTCTGTATCCGCCAGGCTTTTGATGTCATTGGTACTGCCCCGGAAAAGGTGGCGGATGGTCTTGTCATAATATGGTGGGAGGAACATTGACTTCCGCCTGGCTGTAGGCAGCTACCGCCGTGGTGCCTGTTGTTTCCGCCCTGGCGGTCGGTGTGGTACATTGGCTGTCTATCAGAGATCTTTCCGCCATGGTCATAATTTGTCGGTAATTACAGCCGGCCTGAAGGCGGTATTACCGCCACTTTAACAGGGCCATTGTCTCTTGAAAACAACAGGAACAGCCAACACGTTTCGAGGCACTGTCTCTTCTTCAGGGCTGTATGACATACACAAAAAAATCAAAATACAGAATATAATGTACATTGCAACCTCATTAAAATAATACTTAAGTTCATTGGAAACAACATTGTGAAAAAGTATGTGTCTTACCCTGGAAAATTCATACTTTTCCTATGTAGTCAGCATACAAAAATACTAACAATAGAGAAGGCACACTATAAAACACAGAAAAGCACAATATATTAATCATACATTTACCATATCTATTTGAATTAGCAAATAGCTCCAGAAAAATATTGTTTAGTCTCTTCTGAGGGTTTTTGGTGTTAGGACGAACCTCAGGAAACTACTAGGGAATATATATATATGTATTACCTAGTGGCTTTCACAATTAGGTATTTATAGTTAGGTCTGCCTTCCCATAGAAAGAGCTTTTTTTTGTTTGCTTGTAATGTTGGCCCCATTTGACGAAGCTTCATAAAACGTTTAAAAAAAGAGTTCATCCACCTTTCCTATAAAGTTTTGGGGTGATCTGTACATCAAGCTGGGGCCGAGAAAAAAGTGGGTTGCCCAAATGCAAAATCCCCATGCATTTTTCTTTGACTTCTTTAAGAAAGGCTACATCAAAAACTGCTGAAAGGAATTACACCAAATTCGCTAGAATGATTGACCTTGGTCTGCAGATTGTGCTTTTTGTGATTTAGTGTTCTGTAGATATCTAGATTGTGTAGCCTGCAAGAGTTTCAAGAGGTTACTATTGGAGTGCCAATTTAAAAATTAGGTGTTCTGATTGGCCAAGGGTGCTTTCTTTCCTTTGGGCCATCTCCCTCCTGTGGGAATCAGACTCCCGTGAGAGGCAGTACTCTGATTGACTGCAAGCATCATGAGAAAAATCTTGCTGACAACCATTACAGGACTCAAGGACTAGTCCCCTGTCCTGAAATAAAAAATAAAAAATGTATAAGGTAGCAGGATAGGGGTACAGTGACCCCTTTGGCCCCATAGGTGGTGCCCAGAGAGGGTGCTAATATTTTTTCAAAATCAGTGAAAAATGCTACGATCCATCAAGACTTTCAGAGGATTCGAAAGAAAAAACAAACCACAAACAAAATGGGGACTGGGCTGCATTTAATTATTTCTTTCCCCAGGGATCCTGACCCCTGGGCTGATTTCTTAAAAGAGAGGGGCTTCAGAGGCTCTGGGGAACCCACCCCTGGCCAAATCTGTGAAAATGCAGCCTCCTATTCATGTGCCTCCAAAGGCCCCAGGGGCCAACATTACTTTTTCAGGGAGAGGGCCACACACCCCCACTCTCCAAACCTCAAGATGCCCTGGGGAGCCCATCCCCAGGGCTGAAATTTAAGAAGATGTGGAAGGGGACTACTCAGGCTCCCCACACACCCAAGCCTTAAAGGACTCCAGGGAACCCACCCAGGGGTTTGATTATTTGAGGGAAGAGGTGCCATATGGCATGTTTCCTGTGCTACTAATGACCCCAAGGACCCCCATCCTTCAGGGCTGGCTCACTGGTTATGTCCTAGGGAGCCCACCCTCGGGACACAGTGGTTTACTCTACCCACACTGGCATGGGAAAGGAAACCTGTGTTTGCTCTCCCTTGGCGAGAGCAAACACCAAGTCCTCTCCCAGTGAACAGGAGTTTCAAAACTGCTCCAGCCTGCTGGGAGCAGACATTAGATTTGTTTACGTACCCACAGTGATGCAGGCAAGGAAACAGATCAAAATATTACTCCCACCCACATGGAGCAGAATAAGGAGGTGCTCCCTCTGGGTGGGAGCAATGCTGGCTCTCCCTGGATGAGAGGAGCCCGCTGGGGCAACAGCCACAGCCCCCAGTGACACTATGGTATATGCTCTGGGTGGGCACTAGAGACATCTCTCACAGTGCGAACCATGGAGGAAGGGATATTTGGGGCTGAAAGAAGCCTGAGTAGGGGAACAGTGTTCTCCCCTCAAATTGCAAAATGCACTGAGCCCCAGAGGTATGAGGTTCTTAGGGCGGATAGCTGCCTCTGGAAGGAGGCCATTAGCTCCCCTCCTCCTGCAAAATACACCAGGCCCGTGGGATGGGGTCCCCAGGGACAAAATCAGCCCAGAGAGCGGGGCAACACATGCCTCTCCACTTCATTTAACTAAGTGGCCCCTCGGATGGGGTCCCAGGGGCCTGTAGCAGCTTGGGAAGGGGGCTGCATGACCTCTCTCCCCTATTTTATAGGAATGACCCTGAGGGATGGGGTCCCTAAGGCCTAACTCATGAATGACAACATTGATGACATCACGGATTACATTGTCCAAGATGTGTGTTAGTTTGTTTTATAGTTTACATAGTAGCGGGTAGCTACAATATTACTTTTCTACCTAATTTTTTACAGCCTGTGTCTAGCTAATCATTATAAGTGTTTTCAAAACATGTGCTATTAATAATGCATCATATGTGTGTAGAGGTATTGAACACATTATAAATCATGGCGTTGAAGAGTAACTCTGTGTTCAGGTGACAGTTGACTTGTGTTCAATATGTTTGACATACGTTTTTTGGTACTGCAAAAAATGTTTCCAGCAGGGCAAATATTCTACCTATTACATGGTAAATATTGTAGGTTGCCTTGAGTTATTAGACAGAATCGCCTCAGAACTACAACTTCTACATAACATAGAAGACTGTGCTCCAGTTACTAACCCATGAAGGCTGTTGGTAGTATGACCTTCAGCATTTCAGACCTTGGTTATTTTAAGTGAATAGTCGCTCTTTGGACTTGTTTTGCATTGAGTGTACACTGTGCTTAGTGGATACTTTTTGATACTCTGTAGTGTATTTCTTGTGTGTTTCACTGTCTGTAAACAGTGTGGTACAGAGTAAACTCTCACCATAGAGTAAACACTGTTAACAATATCCACATTTCAACTCATATCAACTTCATTTCTCAATGTAGGTTCAGTGACTGTCAGGGGTTTGATATAGGTAAAGAATGTCTGTAATAGGGCATTAGCTATGTAACAGGGCTTGAGTATCTGGAGGAATTTGGTTTTTCCTGCACAGTTTTATAAAGATGTAACACTGTGTGCAGGTTAGGTTGCCCTTTCATCTGTGGTTCATAGTCAAGATGAACTTAGCTACCTATGAAGTGTATGGTTTAGGGTCAATGTTGCAAATAACACAAGTTGCTTAACCTATGTATGTATTATAGTAGTAAAGATGCTTCAAATTATTCTGAGCTATTTTGCACTTACTTTCACAGCTGTAATCGAATGCCTGTTTAAAGCGTAAGGTATACAAAAGAAGATTGAATTTTGTCATCAGTGATGTCATCAATGATGCAATTTGAGATGTCGTCAGTGATGTCATAAAAGATGTCACAGAACATGTCAGGAGTGATGTCATATGTGAGGACATAAGCAGTGCAAGGTGGGTATGCAAGCTATAGCTAGTGCTGCTATCTATAACTGGTGAATATCTGTGTTTATTTAACTTCAAAACATTAATGTTATCACTGACATATTCACCTAACTATAATGTTACTTTAACCTTTTTTTCACTGAAAAAAAAAAAAATTAATAATATATATATATATATATATATATGCTTCCATTGGAAAAGCTTTTTTTGACTTGGCTATGTCTTTGGCGCTGCTTGACGAAGCTTCATGATTTTTTTTAAGTGTCTTGTTGAGCCTTGCTGTGAATGGAAAGTTTCTGGGTGATCTCTTCTGTCAAGTGGGGGTCGAGAATAAGGGGGGGGGCAAAAAAGTGTGTCTCCGGTGTTAATTCCTATAGAGATTTTAGACTCCACTGCAGCATGAACCGGTGAACAGAAACACACCACATTTGGATGGAAGGAAGCTCTTGGTCCAAACAACATGCTAGTTCTTATTTGCTGTAAATCCCTTTAGTAGTTTTGGACGTATTAAAGGAAAAAAAAATATATCTGGGCAGAGCCCAAGTACAGATCTCATGGTGAGATCTGATTGGCTGCCAGCACTACAACCATTTTGGGAACAACATACATGATACCACCAATTGAAATGCATTGTAGTGAATGACAGATTTTGAGGGTCACAAAAAGGAGAACATATAAAGGGTGATAGAGTTTAGTTACAATATAAATAATTAGTTGCTAAGGTGATTTTACCCTTTTAGCCTTCAGCTGGAATATCATAAATCATGTTTGAGGGAAAACTGTTTCTTGTGATTGTCCCATTTAGGTTATGGAAGGTGCTCCAGAAGCTAAAACAAGAGAACATTTTCTTTAAATTCACATTATCTTTCTCAGCCATTTCAGAATGAAGTCGACATTCTCAGTAAAACATACTTCAACCAGGAGCAGCCTGTCAGTTGATTCCCTTGTGTTCTACTGCAGCCTCTCAGTGTGTTCTGAAGAACTACTATAGCACTAACAGTCTTACTTATGGCAGAAGTTTGGCACACCTGAAGCAATCTTGATTGAATCAGATGGGTAAAACTTAAAACATTTAATTTAGAAAGGGACAAAATGAGGGGTTTAATTTTGTCATAGAAATTATGGTTAGCCTCCTGGCCTAGAAGGTTCCCAAATTGGTAGGGAGCCAGTCACACTGACTCCCTGCACAAGCCTTTCCTTTAAGTGCCTTCCTTTTCTTCTGGATTGTGCGCTCTCCTTGCACCAGTCCAGTCTCCCCCCAACTGGTCCTTGGGGGGCATAAATGGTCCAGCTTTCTTGGCCCTGGCCTGTGCCTTGCTTTGTCTTAAATTATTCAGGGGCAGAGTCCCTGCCCCAGTGGACAACCAGGGGGTTCTTCTTTCCAATTGTCCATGATCCCTGTCTTCAGCGCCACTGTCCTGCAGTAAAGCACAGCTGAGAGACAGAGCCCTCCCCTGTGGAAGACCTTTTAAGTGGGAGCGGAAGTGATCAGCAGGCCTATTCAGATGAGCAACATTACTTCCTTGCCCCTGTCCCCTCCTTCCTCCACAGTCTTCTGGGATAGCTCAAAATGGCATCACCCATGAGTTAGTACACATGTGCTCTGAAAGTCTCAACCCCACCTCTCTGACATTCCTTCTAGGGCCTCTCCTTCCAGTTCCTGGCAGGGAAGGACAGCTAGCTGATTGATGCAAGGCCCTGCTCAGGCAGCTGGAGAGAGCAGTAATTGGCCCTAATCCTTAGATGAGGCAGAGAAAGATGACATTCCTGAATGACCCTTAAGTTGTACAACTACGCTTTTGTAACCTACTGCCTTATTTTTTTCATACAGGTTATAGTGTACATTGGTGTGACTGTGGACTCTTTGAACCCTAGGGGACTGGCGTTGTGTCCTAACCTATCCTTTCCATTGACATTTAATGGAGTCTTACTACAAGGAAAACATAGTAAGCACTCTGACTATCTATCCCTCACATGTGTACACTCATCTCATAAAGGCTTCTTGAGGTCACCACCCACGCTGTATTTTCCCTTCTGCGCTAGGCTACGGAAGCGCAGTTCTTGTGCTGAGCACACCAGGAATCCGCCCCACACCCCCTCAGACAGGTGCACATGTGTGGGCACACGTGATCACGTTTAACCAGCCCTGGGTCTCCTACCCTTGCTACTCCACAGCAGCCGTTGCTTAGTAAGGCAGCACCGGCTGTAAAGATGTGCAGTCCATTTTACCATAATTTTACTGTGGGGGAGTCCCAAACTATGATGCTTCCTCACAGTAAGAAGTAAAAAACCAAGTGATCCAAAAGTGAAAAATCTGGGCAGACCAGATAATCACAACCATCCTCTCACAATATTTATCATATTACCTACTGGTGGTTGCCAGTAGGTAGTTATAGTTAGGATCTAGTTTCCATAGGAAAAGTGTTTTTTGTTTTGCCAATAACTTTGGCACTGTCTGATGAATTTTCACGAATTTTTCAAAATTAGTAAACAGTCAGTTCAGCTGCTGTCTTGAAAGTCTCAGGGTGATCTGTCAAGCGGGGCTAAGAAAAAGGGGGAGAAGACTACACTTTTTTCCCATGCAATATCCCATAGTGATTTTGAACATACCTACAGCCTGAACCACTGGACAGAATTACACCAAATTTAGCAGGAAGGTAGATCTTGGTCCAGAAAGTGACCTTCTTGTGATTTGTTGGAAATCTGTTCAGTAGTTTTTTAGATTTTAATAGAAAACCACACATTTATTTCTAGAGGCCTGGACCATGCGCAAATTCAACTGATCTCGTGCAGAGATCTGATTGGCTGCCTACACTGCAACCAGGAAGTGTTGGCAGCCATTTTGAGACTTGGACCCAAATCCCAAACAAAAAGATAACAAAAAAGATAAGGGGCAGGGTAGGAATACCCTAACCCCCTAGCCTTGGTGCTAGGGTCCACTGGGACCCCTTTAGGGCAAAAAAGCATTGTTTGTTAAAAAGAAATTCTGAAAATCATGGTGGATTTGCAAATTCTGCAAAAACGGGAAAAAACACGTGCAGTCTGCAGTGCTTGTTAACAATTTATTCCAATGTATTCCTTATGCTGGCCAGGTCCCATGGGCATGGGCTATTATTAAAAAAGGAGGGGGCTCTCTGGGCTCCCACTCCTATGACTCGTTTGTGCACCCAGGGGCCACCACCTCCCTGGAGCATTTCTTAAAATATTGGAGGGGGGCTGCACGGATCCACCTCTTTTTGGCTCATATGAGCCAGAGAGACCACCACCTCCCTGTGGCAGATGTGACTGAGTGTCCTGTGTTTGTGGTTGTCTTGGAGAAATGCACAAGGGGGCTGTCAACCAGCACAGACCAGACATTGATTGGCGACTAAGTGTAAGGCACAGATGGTTTTAAGTGCAGAGAAATGCTCACTCTCTAAAGTAGCATTTCTAAACTAGTAATATAAAACCCAACCTCACCAATAAGGAGGATTTTCTATTCCTATTCTAAATAGACATGACTAAACATGACCTGGTTACCGCTTTCAGGTCAGAATCTACCACTCAAAAAGTATATGAGGGCAGTCCTAATGCTAGTCTATGAAAGGAGCCGGCCTTACAGTAGTGGAAAACGAATTTGGGAGTTTTTCACTACCATGACATAAAACACATATGTGCATGTCCTGCCCTGCCCTATTTGTTACCTAGGGCCTTCCTTAGGGGTGACTTACATGTAGAAAAAGGGGAGTTTAAGGCTTGGCAACTGCTTTTAAATGCCAAGTCGAAGTGGCAGTGAAACTGCACACACAGGCCTTGCAATGGGAGGCCGGAGACTTAGTTAAGGGGCTACTTATGTGGGTGGCACAATCAGTGCTTCAGGCCTACTAGTAGCATTTAATTACAGTCCCTGGGAACATGTAGTGCACTTTACTAGGGACTTAGAAGTAAATCAGATATGCCAATTGGAGATAAACCAATGTGACCATGTTTAAGGGCGAGAGCATGTGCACTTTAGCACTGGTTAGAAGTGGTAAAGTGCGTAGAGTCCTGAAACCAGCAAAATCGGTGTCCAAAAAGTGGAGGTAGGTAGGCAAAAAGTTAGAGATGACCACCCTAAGGCTGTCAGGTCTAGCAAGCAACCACTGAGATGCTGCTTAAAGCAGCTCTTTGGTTGCAGAAGCAATGGGACCACGGATATGGCTTGGAGCTTCCCCTCGGTCTCAGATAGCCTGTAAAGGGCTTGTTTAAAAATGAAAAAAAAAAGTAAATAAAATACAATACAATTAGGGACCACATAGGAACCCTTGAGGTCTCCCCTGTAGTCCCAGATGGCCCATAAATGGCTAAAAAAAAAGAAGAGAGAAATAAAACCAATAGCTGGGCGTCCAGCTGGACTCGTTTACTTTTTTGTTTTTTTTACTACAAATGCTTAAGGCTCATACTGAAAGGCAATCTTACTCTTTTTAAATGATAAATACATTATTATTTTAAATTTGTCCAGAAATATCTCATTATAAGTATGTCATAAATCAAAGCCTAAAAACCTCAATCTCTCTCCCTCTCTTTCTCTCTCTCTCTCTCTCTCTCTCTCTCTGTCTCTTTCAATCTTTCTTCCACTCACACACCCACTTAGACACTTACTCACTCACTCACTCCCAGGCCCATTCCAACACTCACACAGCCACTCACAGACTCACTCACAGACCTATTCAGACCCTTGTGCACCCTCTCAGAGCCCCAGTCAGACTCTCATGCACCCACTCACAGACACACTCACACAGTTATGCACCCACTCACAGCCCCTTTCAAAATGTCACACACCCACTCACTATCACACTAGCAATTCAGTCCATTAAGAAATGCTAAATGGCTTCATACATCGGGCTCACAGATTCATCACAAGCTAGATAACTAAAGTCATCAGCTGTTATTCAAGGTTCTTGTGTGAGTATAAATGCTGTGACATGATGGAACCTGAGCTAAAATGTCATTATGTATCTTGTTGCAAATCTCCAGGCTGAACTCAAGAAGCAACAATTAACAATAAATGTGGTTCTATGTCATACTGAACCAATACTAAAACGTGCGTACCAATAGGCAATTTGAAGAAAATGTGATACAATTGGCCATTTTAGCAAGGTGTATGGAGGTGCGACTAATGTTAAAATCAGATGTTATCCAAAGATGAGGCCAAAGCTAGTGAAAATGACATTTGTGATAGTATGAGTTAAATAATTAATGGCTGACTCAGTTTCCACCTATGACAACAGCTTGAACAAGAGATGTGGTGATCGTAATATTTGTGTTACTATTGATATGAAATACATTGATTTACTGGTTAGTTCAGGCGCCAGAAGTACTATTATATCCGTTATAATTGATAGAATGGAACATCCTTTTTCCTCCTCCTCCGTTTCTTTCCTCCTCCACTTAGTTCATTCTGTGCTGGGCAGGGTTTGGAATGATAAGCGAAGCTCAAATAAAATATTGCAGTGAGGAAACATGAATTGCCAGTCGGTCACTGTTGAGCAGAACTGGAGGCACACTACTTCAATCAACCAAATGTAATCAACTCACTTATGTTTCTTCAGATTCACTTCAATGAAGACCACAGCCCATCCACCATCTTGCCAACTGCAATGCAAGACACCCCATTTGGTATCATATCACTTATTGTTCTTGCCTTCATCTATTTTTGCCTTGTCAATAACGTCTTCTATATTACCACATTTAAGATTTCCACCATTAAGCTTGTTATGAGTAAATTTGGATCATCGTTTCCGACCCTTGAGTGAGGTAAAAAGTGAAACACCAGAGACAGCATTGGGTATAGTATGGTATGACCATAGCATGTCTCTAATTGGCTTACCTACAGGTTCTCCCATTGTATGTGACAATTGAATTGTTTATCTTGACATTCTGTTTCAACAAGTCCACAGGTTTTAAGGACACTATAGCAGTGTTTTCAAATGACAGTTTTCAAAAACTGCATCAACTCATCAGAAACAAACTGTTATCACTTTCACTGCAAGTGTAATAATCCTTCACCTTATCTTCGACCATGCAGTATATATTGGGAAACCAGTATCCTGCTCTGACCTTGCTCTTGGTCACATTTATTCCAAAAATGCTCTTCCTGAGCTATATCTATAATGAATGCACATATATCTACAGGTGGTCCTATACTATATGGTTTTAGCATTGAATTTTCAGTAATAGACAGCTTATTTCTTACATTCTGGATAATTCCTGTATTTATTGGGCCATATACTCAACCAATCCAAGGAATGATATGAGCTCTTTTTAGAAGGTGGTGCTAGTTTTACAGAGTCCACTAAGTTGTACTTGGGCTTAACACCCTTCCTAGAAATAGTATGTTCCAAGTATTCAAGACTTTTCCATTTGTCCAATTCTAGTGTGGCCCTGCTTCACTGAGACTGTTGAGGACTTTCAGTAGATTATTAATGTGTTCTGTTTCAGATAACCCATATCTATGACATTTTCTATCCCCTGCAATATGTGTTGATTGAACTGAAATTGGCAAAAGACTGGCAACATCACATAACAAGTTCTAGTTATTCTCAGAACCATTGAGAATCAAAGAAGTAAAACACAATGCTGTGGTTTTGGTGGGTGGATGTACCTGTAGCATGAACAGTTTTTGCACTTGTCCCGAGTCCCCTATTCCAGGAGTAAGAGGCTTTTTGCATCCTGGTTTTGAATCAACAGAATCTACTGTCAACAATGAAGCAAGAGTACGTCACACTCCTGAAAGGCATTCTGACTTTGAAATGAACTAATGTTCTATTTGAAACTGTATTCTCAGTTTCTTTGTATATTTTGTTGTGTTAGTAAAGGTGTAATTTATAAAATGGTGCGCCCTTTTTCGTCTTCCCCCTTTTCTCCTCCTCTACATTCTGATCTGTGTCAGGGAGATTTTGGAATGTTGTGTGAAGCTGAAATAGAATGTTGTTGTGATGGAACATGAATTGGACGTGGGTGGCAGTTAAACAGAGGTGAAGACACACTTCAATAGACCAGATTTATCAACTCACCAGTGTCTCTTTGGATTCACTTCAATATTAGCAAACAATTATGAGAAGGGCTGGAGCACAAGTTACTTTTACCTCCTGATTTATCAACTGCAGCGTACGAATTTGGGAAAATGAATTTATTAGGGTATTTTGGGGCTTACATTGCTTTTAAGGACATGGTCATTCAAGGAAAAGATTAAGTAGCAAAGAAAAGGATCTTTGATGATGGCATCAGGCTGATTTCAAAATTGTTCTTACGCTCAACCAAGCACAAGTTACGCAACATACTTTATAGTGTGCATAAGAATACAGAAAAATAAATCCAAGACATGCCTAGTCAAGCACTCTTGAATCAGTAAACACAGGTCTCTCGTTATCTTCTGTTGACTTTGCTGTCAAAAAGTCAGTCCGGCGAGGTTTGAGTGTTCACATATGTCAGAATTGTCAGTGATGCTGTTTGTGCAAAAAAGTTTCTTTTATCAGGAACAGACAAACTCATTGCTGCCGTAGCTCAGGTCAAGTGGTTCATGATCTTAAAACAGTTGCCACCCGATCGTGTTGGATCCAAAATCGCAGTGTTCATCACAAATAATGATCCCAGCAAGTTATTCCAAATCCCTTTTGGTCTGGTATCTGAAACACCAGTTTTTCAAAACATTGTGTCAGAAATGTTTAAAAATGCCAGCTGCTGTGTTTCAATTCTATATTCTTGTTTTGGGAAAGATGTTTTTCTGCTTCACGAGGCAGTGAAAAAAGTACTGCAAATTTGAAATAAAGGAGTTTTCAATTTAAAAAAAGAGAAGTGTACTTTTTGTACTAAAGACGTTGATTATGAGAGCCATATGCTAACCACTAATGGAGTAAAGCCAAGCCTAGTTATTTGACAGTATAATTACATTCTTTCCCTTGTTGATAGCTTTCAATTGTGTGCATTTCTTGGTTTGTGTGAGTTTTATCCTTGCTTCATTAATTTTTTTGCAGATTTGACTCAATGGTTTAGACCACTAGCTAAAATGAACAGTACTTCTGTTTGGGACGGTAATTGTGAGCAAATATTTCAAGATATAAAAAACAATACTTTGTAGGAACCAGCTTTACAATTCATTGTAGAAGGTCGCCATAGTTGTGTCATGGATGATGTGAGGTACCTCCGGCCTTAGGGCCGTTTGAGCGAATTTGAATGGAGAAACGTTTACGATGCGGTTTGCATCCAGAACTATAAATTCGGTATGAGGTAGGTATGTGGTCACTGAAAACGAAATATAGGTCTGTGGGGAGTTTCAGGGCTCACCGTTAGGATCGCCCATTCATATTCGAGACCGACCATCACACCCTGCTTGACATTTTGGCAGGTAGTAAAACAAAGAAATCGACCATACAATAGCCCAGGCTTTCAGGTAGGCTGCTACAATTCGTTTTCAAAGATGAGTAGATTTCTAGCAGTTGAAACATTGCAGTCAATTTTTTGACTAGAAAGCCTGTCATCAAGGAGAATGATGATGAGTTGTGAGGTAATGAAGGGTGTTCTGCTCCATAATGTCACCGCATCATAAAACAAAATTGCTGGGGGGAGAGGGAGCCTGAAAGTCAGTTTTTAGTTTGCAGATTGGGAAGAGCTCTTCTGCCTTGCTGTGCAACAAGGTGGGCTCAATGCTCAGTCAATACTGGTGCAGTAGGATACTCAGAAAAGTAAGGCAAATGCTTATCTAGATGATTCTCAAAGCCCAAATAGGCCACAACATCGAGGAAAGGAACACTACTTATATTGCATTCCATAGGCCACTCATTTGAAGCTCCGGCAGTGTCCACCTTTTTGCATCAAATGCTTTGTTTCCTTAATGCATGTATGTTTTAAATAAATTATACGCACATATGTCAGGTTTATTCCAGTTAATTGCACTTTTACCATGTCTAGTATTCGCAAGCACAAGCTATTACTTTGTATCAGCATAAATATGACTCACATATGGACATGTGTTTGTCTAATTTGACCACACATTTTTCCGCTGCAATTCTCTGCAACTTTCCTGTGAATTAAGCAAAGACATGTGATAAGCAGGGTCATCAGAGACTGAAATTAAACTCCCTATTCGTTTTGGAAATCGACAGCGATACCAAGAACGCTCGTTTGAAAAGTAGTACAAATTAACCTCACTGATGATGCATCAATCCAATGTAAAAACGAGAAACTTTAAACCTCCCAAGAAAATGCTCTTTCCTCCACGTATGCCAAACATCTCTCAACTCGTTTTTTTGCCGATAACTGCTCCGGGCACCTTGTCTTGTCTTGATATTTTTTTCATAAATATTCTTACAAAGCTCGTACATGCTTTAGATTACATCGCCATACTTTAAAAATGCAGTAATGCCAGAAACTGGAAAAGAGGAATCCAGAAAAGTACAACATTTCTCAACATAATTCGCAGGTAGATCATTACATAAACGCAGAAACTGCCATGGCAACCGCTCACACAGAATTAATGTAATTGCATATAAATTCTAGCAGAAAAAACCAGCCCTCACTTTTTTATCAGCTAAAATAGACCTGGTATGCATACCTTTTCCACAGCTTCTGATAGTACTATCTCTGGAAACACTATGCGTGTTCGATCTGTGTTTGTGAGAGTGATAATTTCACAACAGAAACATTTGAAAATCACAGTTCTAAAAAGATCGACACACATTCCAACCATAAAAACGTGACACCGGACTCACAAGCAAAAAAAAAAAAAAAAATACCCAAAGACAAAAACAAGCGATGTAAAAGCCAATAGGTTCCATATTTAAAAGGTGGCACTTTTGTCTGTGTCAATAATTGATGGGACCGTCAAGAGAACCTTTGGCCAACGAGTTTCGAATGTTTTATTCTATCAGAATAAATCAATTCAAAGATGGCCACTGAAAGACACTTGTGTGTCTTGACACATACTCTAGGAATAGAGTTAGAATAGTAAATTAGTTGCATCATTGTCTACAAAACCTCTGCTGCCCAACGGTGCAAATTAAGTTCACTACAGATGGCCCTGCTTCACATGAGTGAGCAGGAGAGTAGAAAGTTGTCAGACAGACTAAAATTAGCACGCAGCAACACCCCAGTTCAAATTAAAGACCTTCCACTAGTGGATAAAACCTACTTCTACTTTAGGAAAAAGACAGAGATCACCTGCTGTGGCTACTACTAAATTGTTAAAATGCAAAGGACAGCCACACTGGGGGTAGCTAGACATGTTTGTAGCGGATACTCAAAATGAGGGGCATGGGAGTTGTAGAATGTTGGAAGAAAGGCGAATGAGGTGGAATCAAATCTCGGCTGCTTTGGTATCCTGCAACTCTGGCATTATACAGTGCCAAAGGTGTACCTCCCAAGTTTTTTTCACAAAGTAAGTACCACAAAGAATAGCTACCCTCAAACTCATCTCATCAAAAATAAAGTAACAATACAAAATATCACCAACATCCTACATCTTGCCCGTCGTCAGAAAACTCTGCAACCTGACCTTCGTTGCCTAAACTAAATGTCGAAGTCTAAAGAATTCTAGCAGGAATGACAGAAGGAGACTCCTGAACTCAACAGCAGTTCGTAATCACCCGTCTTACATACCAATGGTCGTAATGATGCTATACAAAAGCATCTTGAAGAATGTGCCCATTACGTCCTCGTGCAGTTTCGCAGTCAATACACTACATTGCATGTTCCTTCAGATATCCCGTGTCCTGAAATAAACCCTTTTGTGGGAACATAATCTAACATCTGTGACTCAGCATGTATTAGACACTATAGAGAGCACACGTTAGGATATGCACAAAAAAGACGGAGATATCAATACATAAGCAACAGAGACAAACTTGCCATATTACGGTGGTTGCATATTAATGCACTTCCAGTGGTTTGTCATTCACCTTTATTAAATATCCACTGTTCAGAACCACAACATGCGAATGGTTTGGGCAAAAAGCTGTAATTTTGCACTGCAGACGTATTTAACATTTGGTGGCATGTACAAGCGGCCAGTGCTTCCAATATGCTGAAGACATGGCCCATGCCCGTTCTCAAGCCACCAGTGCTGCAATTCAGCCACCACCTACACTGCACTATATACACGTCTAATACCCTCTCTGTGGATCTGAAACATATTTCCAGTTTCATAAGCTCCATTTACACAGCCAGAAAGCTACTATAAAGTAAACCTTTTTTCAGCAATCAACAACCAACATCAATACATCACAACATTTGCGCAAGTATTGCCCTTAATTTCGTGTCACTTGAATGCTGCCAATTGCCAGACAACTTCCAGGCAGTTTACATATAATTTAAAGGTGCCCGAGAACTGATCCCATACTGCACAGCACGACATCGGCGTTGGTCGCCAACTAAAACTTCCTTACACCACCCAAGTTGTTGATCTGAGACAGACGCTCTGCAGCCTCACTCGGCCTCTGCTTTTTATTGTTTTCTCTACCGGTTTCACCCTCACACTCCCCACGAGCATCACTACCTTCACCTGCTTCAATGCCAGCTCAGTGCTTTGCTTTGACTTCATAGATACTGCTGAAGTTCTTTGAAGGAAACACACACTCCATGCGGGCTGGTCAGCTTTACCCAGTCCAATCGGTCTAACTCACAGTGAATCCTGCAGGGTTTCCGGGGCTGTGTTGCATATAGTATGTTGTTGTAGACTCCCTGAAGGTAAAACCTTCACTTCAAGCTGCTGGTGTAGCTTCTGCTTGACGATCTGCGGAATCACAGGGTCTTCTGCGAGGCCTTCAAATGTTTTAGACACTAGTAGAACCCCTCTGCTCTTCTTACATCTTCCCCTTTACTGTTGTTTTTTGAAACTCCTCATCAGTTCTACAACTGAAAATAGTTTTCCTACTCTGCAGGCAACAGGGTCAGTCTATTGTGAGAAAGTATGCTTATTTAAACAGGTTAAAGATAATAAGGCACATGGAAGAATAATCACCACCAGGAGCAGATCTCACAGGATTGCATCCATCATTCCAAGTGACATAACATCCCAGGTAGAGCAGCGAATGATATTATGTAAGCTACGCCTAAGAAACAAAGAAACAAAGCTCCGCTCCTATGTGAACCTTCACTCCAAAGTAGGAGACACATTGAGTTCCGTACTAGACATCATGTGAGCTAGATGGCATTTTATTTCCAGCCAGATTCATGTTTTTTCAATTGCTTTTTCCAAATGCGTCTGAAGAGGTTGCCTGTTCTTAGACAAATACTATCCCCATAAATGAAAGTGCACATTCTTGGCTCCCCTGAATAATGAAGTAGCCTTCTTCAGAAAAGAACAGCCACTACCAGTGATGTAGTCTAGAGTGCTAGAGTGGAAACCTCATGCCAGTCCAGTGAGGGATAGCTGTAGGGGACAGCTGGGATAATTATCACCTCTGTGGGTAGTGTCGTTCTCCTAACGATAGGCCTGGAGTAATTATTGTCACTTGGTGAGACGGTAACCCCCAGAGGGGAGGTCTGCTAGTTGTCTCCTCTTTGTGATGTGTTATCATCCAATAGGTGTGGGTTATAGTGTCTCCCTCCTCTCATTTATAAAGTATCCTCTGCAGATGAGGCCTTATGTGGATATCTCCTGTGAGTGATATAATATCCTCACTCAGATGAGGCTTGGGGTGGTCGTGCCTTCTAAGTGACGATTAGATTAGTTGTTGTTAGAAATGGGGTCTTTGGTTGGCAGTCGGGTTACCACCTGTCCAAGAAAGGACCCTCACTCTAGTCAAGGTAAGTCACACACAATCCAAATTATTCTGTGCCCACCCTCTGGTAGCTTGGCACTGAACAGTCAGGCTTAACTTAGAAGGCAATGTGTAAAGTATTTGTGCAATAAATCCTACAATAACACCATATAGTACCACAAACACACACCACACAGTGTTTGTAAAAATATAGAATCTTTATCTGAATAATTGCAGGTCAAAAACGATTAGAATGCAATAAGTGTCACGACTCACGTGCTGCTTGCGCCTGGAATTTGCAGATCTGTTGGCGTGAATCTTCAATGTTCGGCTTTGGCCCAAAAAGGGGCGACTCTTTCTGGTAGCCACGGTGCTGTAGGCAATGGAGACACCAAGAACAGACCGTGCCCTTCAGAAAGTAGCGCCAGAGGGAAAAAAACCCTTAAAAAGGGGAAAAAACCTCCAAACAGGAAGACTCCTGGAGAAAAACAAGAACAAACAAACAGGAATCCAAAAGGAGCAAAAATCAGAAAACACAGAATGCTGAATCCAAAACCAAAAGGCAAGGAAATCAGGAGCGAAGACACTAACTGAGCAGAAAGTGTTGCAGCGCAAAGAAAGAGGAAAAACACAGCCCTTATATACCAAAAAACAGGAAGTGACCCACAGGAAGTAAAAGGACACCATCTTAGATAGGGAAACAATACATAGAACAGAATAGTAGAGGAACCATAGAGAATAGGGAACAAGGAATGCTGGGAAAGCACAGGAATCTGGGAAGGAGGAAAAACATAAAGAAAGGCACACAACAGACTGCAAAAAAGAAGAAGGACAAAGAAACGAAGAAAAACAGGTAAGAGGGTTCAGAGACCCCTGGGACAGTGAAAGGCAGAAGGAAGAACGAGGCCCCAAGCAAATCTGGGGCCTCGAAACGCGCAGGAGAGGCTGGGGGCGCGCCGCGTCTTAATAACGCGGTGCGCGGCCCGAGCCGAACGCCCGGCAGAAGTCGAGCTCTCGGCTCGCGCCGCACCGCGCGGCGCGACAGTAGGTCCCCCTCCCGAAGGCCCAGGTTTAAGAGGGAATAAACGGTGAAAGCGTTGAATCAGGAGAGGAGCGTGAACGGAAGAGGCATCTTCCCATGAACATTCACTGAGAGGATAACCCTTCCAATGAATCAGATACTGAAGTCGTTTATGAAAAAGACGAGAGTCACAAATTTCCTGCACTTCATATTCAGGAGCATCATCCACAAGGACAGGAGGTGGACAAGGAAACTGACGTGAGTAAGGATCAGGCACATAAGGTTTAAGCTGAGAAACATGAAAAACCGGATGGATCTTCCATGTATGGGGTAAGTGAAGACGGACAGTGACAGGATTGACCAACTGGAGAATACGGAAAGGCCCATAGTAACGAGGTGTGAACTTGTTTTGAGAGAGACGTGAGGGCAAGAATTTGGAGGAGAGCCAGACTTTATCTTGCAGATGATAATTTGGATTGGTTGTACGTCTCTTGTCTGCAGCCTTCTTCATATACCTCTTGGTATGTAACAAATTAGATCGAATTAGTTTATGGAGTTGGAGAAGGCGTTTGGAGAAATAGTTAATAGCAGGTAGAGGAGAGTTGGATTGTGGAGAAGTAGGGAAAGAGGTAGGATGAAAACCATAGGAACAGAAAAAGGGAGTGACCTTGGAGGCACTATGGACTGAGTTATTGTAGGAAAACTCAGCTAAAGAGAGGTAAGTGCTCCAGTTACTTTGGGTAGAATTGCAAAAGCATCGAAGATATTGCTCTAGTCCTTGGTTCAGACGCTCAGTCTGTCCGTTGGTCTGAGGATGGAACCCTGAAGACAAGGCTCTATTTATATTCAGGGTTTTACAAAAATGCTTCCAAAATCGGGAGATGTACTGAAGTCCTCTATCAGATATTATGGTATGTGGAAGTCCATGGAGACGGAAGACATGATCTATGAATATTTGACTTAGTTCTTGAGAAGTAGGCAGCTTTTTTAGGCCAGTGAAATGAGCCATCTTTGTGAAAGAATCCACTGTGACCATGATAACCCGGTTTCCTGCTGATGGTGGGAGCGAACACATAAAATCAGTAGAGATAGTATGCCATGGGGCCGATGGAACAGGCAAAGGCTGTAGTAATCCTGCCTGTCTGGTGTGAGGTATTTTGACTTGGGCACATATGGGACAGGCCTGAACGTATTTTTCCACATCCAGTTTCCAGGTAGGCCACCAGAAAAATCGTGAAAGTAGTTCTTGTGTGGCTTTGATGCCTCTGTGACCAGCTACAGGGGAATCATGGCACATTTGTAATGCTTTCTTTTGCAACTTGTTTGTAGGGAGGAATATCAGGTCTTGGTAATAAAAATATCCTTGTTTCTTGTACAATAATGGTCTTAGTTCTTCTATGTCATGGTCCGATAGGTTGGCGTATTCTTGTTGTACTTCTTCCAGGAAAGACTGAGCCACTCCAATGATCTTACTGGGTTCTAGAAGATACTGGGATGAGGAAGGAGAACACTCTGGATATCGGCGAGACAGAGCATCAGCCAGAATGTTTTGAGATCTTGGAATATATGTAATATAAAAATCGTACTGACTGAAGAAAAAGGCCCAGAGGGCCTGACGACTATTCTGGCATACAAAATTTCTTAAACATTGTAAATTACGGTGGTCTGTCCTCACCTCAAATGGTTCCTTGGAACCCATCAGAAACTGTCTCCACTCAAGGCAGGCTGTTTTCAGAGCCAATAATTCCCTTTCAAGTACGGAATAATGTTGTTCAGCTGTGGAAAGGATATGAGACAAATAGAAAACAGGATGTTCAAGGCCATCATCCTCTTGTCGTTGGAGTAAGACAGCTCCGATGGCTCTCTCAGAAGCATCAGTTACTACTATAAATTGCTTGGTGGTATCTGGATGTCTTAAGATGGGGGCTTGGGTGAAGGCTCTCTTTAAGCTTTGAAAGGCTGCTTCAGCAGCCTCAGTCCAGACAAACCCCTTCTTTAAATTGTCCTTCTTTAAGGTGTGAGTTATGTGGCTAGTCTGACTGGCAAAGTCTAGAATGAATTGTCGATAGAAGTTTGCTAAACCTAGGAAACATTGTGTTTCTTTTATGGTAGAAGGAGAAGGCCACTCTAGGATAGCTTGTACCTTTTCTTGATCCATAGCTATGCCGGTGGGACTTAAATGATAGCCCAGATATTTGACTTCCGTCATGTCGAACTCACATTTCTCTGGTTTGCAAAATAGTTGATGATCACGAAGTCTTTGAAGAACTTGTTTAACATGGGAAGTATGGAGTTCAGGATTTCTAGAATAAATAAGAATGTCGTCTAGGTAGATCACGACTGTCTGATTCAGTAGGTCTGAAAACACTGAGTCCATAAATCTCTGGAAGATTGCGGGGGCGTTAGTAAGACCAAACGGCATAACCCTATATTCAAAATGGCCAAATGGGGTCCTGAATGCTGTCTTCCATTCGTCGCCTTCTCTTATGCGTAAAAGGTGGTAGGCTCCTCGTAAATCCAATTTAGTAAAACGTTGGGCCCCTCTGATTGCTTCCAGTATGTCCCTGATGAGAGGCAAAGGATAACGATCTTTAATGGTAATTTTATTCAGACCTCGAAAATCCAGGCACGGACGAAGATCCTTAGTCTTCTTGGGCACAAAAAAGAGAGGGGCCCCAGCCGGAGACGACGATGGAACAATAAGACCACTCTGTATATTTTCGTCCAGATACTCCTTTAGAACTTCCTTTTCGGGTTCCGTGAGGGAGTACATCCTCCCAAAAGGAACAATTGTGCCGGGTTCCAATGGAATTGCACAATCATATTCTCGATGTGGAGGTAGCACAGGTTTTGACGGTTTTTGGAAAACATCCTGAAACTCCAAATAGTGGTCTGGGATCCCTTGGACCGTATTAATGGACATACCAGTGGCACCTTCAGTAGCTAAGGATCTTTTCGGAGACCAATACTTGTCGGAAGTAAAACAGTTCTCATGACAAAATTGCGAAGACAAAGAGACTGTCCGGGTAACCCAATTTATATATGGGTTATGTCTGATGAGCCACGGAATTCCAAGAATGATGGTATGGTTAGGGGACGTAATAAGATCGAAGGAGATGTGTTCTTGATGGTTTCCCACCTGTAGACTTAACATCAGGGTAGTGGTGTCTACAGGACCAGAGGATATCAAAGATCCATCCACAGTGTGTACCTGTTCGGGTACTTCCTTTGCTTGAGTAGGAACTAGGTTAGCAGCAGCCCACGTCTTGTCCATGTATATACCACTAGCACCACAATCTAGTAATGCCATAGTCTTTTCTTGACGACCGTCAGGAAGTTGTAACAGGACCGGAAAGATGAACAAGGCAGTTGTATTGTCATTAAAGGAGCTGATGGAAGGTATAGCTGTAGATCCCGTCCCCTCCCTTCCTACAGAGGACGGGAGGTGGCGTTTCCCGAAGGCCTGGACGGACGTACTGGACAGGTACGGAGCATGTGACCAGCAGAACCACAATACAGGCACAACCCTCTCTTGCGTCTGTCTTCTCGTTCACTAGCAGAGAGCGGACCTCGGGTAGTATCCACCTGCATGGGTTCCCCTTCGATGTCTCTAGCAGGAGTGCGAGGTTCCTCGGAACGCTGCAGGTAAGCACGTGAGCTACTTGGCTGGGCAAACCCTCTACTCCTTTTCTTCTCCGATCTCCGTTCCTGAAGACGATATTCGATGGACAGTGCTTGATCCATCAGGCCACGAAGATCTTCCGCTCTGGTAGAATGCACTAGTTCATCCTTTATTTCTTCTTTGAGTCCTCTACGAAATAATGTTACCAGAGTACGTTCCACCCAAGTGGTCTCTGCCGCCAGCTGACGAAAACGGGTTATATATTGCAGGACGTCTTGGGAGCCTTGTTGGATGTCGCACAAGGCTTCTTCAGCGGAGGCTTCCAATCCAGGACGACTAAACATCTGTTTGAAGCGACTCACAAAGGCGGAATAGTCTGACAATACAGGGTCGTTGGAGGACACCATCGGGGTTGCCCAGGCCAAGGCTGGACCGGATAAGGCACTGATAAGATAACCCACCTTGGTCCTGTCGTGGGAGAATTGAGTAGGTCGGAAGGCGAAATACACCGTTAAAGCATCCAAGAACTCGCGAAGCTTGGTTGGTTCACCAGAGAAACAAGGGGTAGAAGCGGAGATTGTCGGAACATCACTGGTGCGGAGGGCCAAAGCCTGTCGTAACGCAGCATTTTCATTACGTAGTTGTTGCAATTCCTGGGCTTGTTGCTGAATCGTGGTCAACAGAGATTGCTCCGGATCTGCAGCAGCCGCCACTGTATTATCCATGGTGTTTGAGGACGTCGGAATGGTTGGGCGCTGCAATCTGTCACGACTCACGTGCTGCTTGCGCCTGGAATTTGCAGATCTGTTGGCGTGAATCTTCAATGTTCGGCTTTGGCCCAAAAAGGGGCGACTCTTTCTGGTAGCCACGGTGCTGTAGGCAATGGAGACACCAAGAACAGACCGTGCCCTTCAGAAAGTAGCGCCAGAGGGAAAAAACCCCTTAAAAAGGGGAAAAAACCTCCAAACAGGAAGACTCCTGGAGAAAAACAAGAACAAACAAACAGGAATCCAAAAGGAGCAAAAATCAGAAAACACAGAATGCTGAATCCAAAACCAAAAGGCAAGGAAATCAGGAGCGAAGACACTAACTGAGCAGAAAGTGTTGCAGCGCAAAGAAAGAGGAAAAACACAGCCCTTATATACCAAAAAACAGGAAGTGACCCACAGGAAGTAAAAGGACACCATCTTAGATAGGGAAACAATACATAGAACAGAATAGTAGAGGAACCATAGAGAATAGGGAACAAGGAATGCTGGGAAAGCACAGGAATCTGGGAAGGAGGAAAAACATAAAGAAAGGCACACAACAGACTGCAAAAAAGAAGAAGGACAAAGAAACGAAGAAAAACAGGTAAGAGGGTTCAGAGACCCCTGGGACAGTGAAAGGCAGAAGGAAGAACGAGGCCCCAAGCAAATCTGGGGCCTCGAAACGCGCAGGAGAGGCTGGGGGCGCGCCGCGTCTTAATAACGCGGTGCGCGGCCCGAGCCGAACGCCCGGCAGAAGTCGAGCTCTCGGCTCGCGCCGCACCGCGCGGCGCGACAATAAGTATATGGTGAATTATTACTGGAAAAGTAATATAAAATGTCTTTCGAACTGTAATATTACTGCAAAAGTAATATAAAGTGTCTTAAAGTCTTCTAGAAACAACAAGTGTCTCTTGCAGGGCAAAGTACCTTTGCGTTGAAAAATCCTTGCAAGGGGCCGCAGAGGAGGAGATGTGTGGAAAACAGGTAGGTGTGCGTTGGTTTCGCCCCTTCGCACACGGACTTGCGTCGATATTGTCCACGCAGGGAAGCCGTGTGTCGATTTCCGGCACGCGGACTTGGATCCTCTTCGGGTTGCGGGGTTTTCAGATTCCCCAGGGTCGATGCGTGGAAAAACCTGGGCTTGCATCGAAGTCACAAGCGATGCGTCGATTCCAGTGGGCGATGCACGGAAATTTCTCCCTCACGGCAGGCGTGGCGTTGATTCCTCTCTGGAAGTCGGGCTGCGTTGTTCCGGGTCGGCTGTGTGTCAATCCAGTGGGCAGTGCATCGAAGTTCCGGTCGCGTTTCAGGTGCGGCATCGATCTTCCTGTTGTGGAGTCGGGCAGCGTCGTTCGGGATTCGGCGTGTGGTGATTTTTCACCGCGGTGCAAGCTATGCATCTTTTTTCGCAGGCTGTGCGTCGTTTTTCGGCACACAAGGAATTTCTTGCAGAGATGAAGTCTTTTCTGGTCCTGAGACTTCAGGGAACAGGAGGCAAGCTCAATCCAAGACCTTGGAGACCACTTCTGCAGCACAGCAAGAGAGCAGCAAGACAGCAGGGCAACAGCAAGGCAGCAGTCCTTTACAGAAAGCAGTCAGGTGAGTCCTTTGGGCAGCCAGGCAGTTCTTCTTAGCAGGATGCAGGTCCTGGTTCAGGCGTCTTCTCCAGGAAGTGTCTGTCTTGGTAGGGCAGCGGCCCTGTTATTATACCCAAAAGTGTCTTTGAAGTGGGGGAGACTACAAAGAGTGGCTCAGAAGTGCACAAGTTCACTTTTCAGTTCAATCCTGTCTGCCAGGGTCCCAGTAGGGGGTGTGGCAGTCCTTTGTGTGAGGGCAGGCTACTGTCCATTGTCATGTAAGTGTCAGGCCCTCCACCCTCACAGCCCAGGAAGACCCATTCAAAATGCAAATGTATGCAAGTGAGGCTGAGTATCCTGTGTTTGGGGTGTGTCTGAGTGAATGCACAAGGAGCTGTCAACTAAACCCAGCAAGACGTGGATTGTAAGGCACAGAAAGATTTAAGTGCAGAGAAATGCTCACTTTCTAAAAGTGGCGTTTCTAAAATAGTAATATTAAATCCAACTTCACCAGTCGGCAGGATTTTCTATTACCATTCTGGCCATTCTGAATATGACCTTCCTACCCCTTTCAGATCAGCAGCTACCACTCAAACACTGTATGAGGGCAGCCCCAATGTTAGCCTATGAAGGGGGCAGGCATCACAGTAGTGTAAAAACAAATTTAGGAGTTTTACACTACCAGGACATGTAAACTGCACAGGTACATGTCCTGCCTTTTGCCTACACAGCACCCTGCCCTATGGGTTACCTAAGGCATACCATAGGGGTGTCTTATATGTAGAAAAAGGGGAGTTTTTAGTCTTGGCAAGTACTTTTAAATGCCAAGTCGAATTGGCAGTTGAAACTGCACACACAGGCCTTGCAATGGCAGGCCAGAGACAAGCTTAAGGGGCTACTTAAGTGGGTGGCACAATCAGTGCTGCAGCCCACTAGACGCATTTAATCTACATTCCTGGGCACCTATAGTGCACTTTACTAGGGACTTATAAGTAAATTAAATAGTCCAAGTGGGTATGATCCCATGTTACCATGTTTAAAGGTAGAGAGCATATGCATTTCAGCACTGGTTAGCAGTGGTAAATTGCGCAGAGCCTAAAAACCAGCAAAAACAGTGTCTAAAAAGTGGAGGGAGGCAGGCAAAAAGTTAGGGGTGATCACCCTAAGGCTGTCAGGTCTAACAGTTGTCTTCCCTACAACTGATACAATATGCGTTGTTGTTGAGAGCAAGACTACAGTAGTTGCTTTGTCTGCTGATGTGACATTCACTCAGAGGTGACATCTGGCATCATTGCCTCATAAGAATGATGTGATGAGTAACGTCATGATAAAAGTCACTTGTGGATAAATTCCTATCATGCCACATGCTGGCAGTGTAGTGGTTGCCTCAAATTAGGCAAAAGTACTCAATACTGCTCCTTGCTCAGCTAGGTTCACCTAGGAGACATTATTGACTGCATAGGACATGGTTTAAATAAGCCCCCCTGCAGCTCACCTCTATCCTCTCACAGTGGTCTGGGCATAACAAAACATGTCTGCTCATTGTCAATGTGAAGTGAATGACAACAACGGGCCAAAACCATAGTAACCATAGTGCAGGTAAAACTGGATACCTTGTACTTTCTGTGAGTGAAGAACAAGGAGGAAGTGGGAAGAGTGCAAGCCCTGATCGGCTCACACCTGCAGGCAAACTAAATGACTGGACATCTCTTTTCATTCCACATTAGCATCCAAAAACGTCCGTGGGGCATTCTTGTTTTTCCTCCTCCTTTTCTGTCCTTTAGTAGTGGAAATAATTCAGGAAGTATGGAATACCACAGCACTGAGTGACAGGGCCTGTGGGAGGAAGGAATCCCCAGAGCAGAGATGCGACTGTGGAGCCTGATTTGTGTGCTTGGTACAGGGTCACCCTGGAAGACTGACACGTGCTTATGCCTTTGGTTTGGTTGGGTTTGAATATTCATGTGGGCCTGATAGCAAATCTTGAATAGTGCCATAACCAAAAGTTGGAAAATGACTAGTAATAGCTATTTGCAGTTAATAATCTATTGTGCGTTATAGAGAGCGCAATTCCATGAAAAACGAGAGACCATCTATATATCAGTGCTTAGGCACAGAGTATGTCCATGACACAGCCCAAGAATGCTGTGCTAGATTGAGTTTCATCAATAGGTCGCAATTATATTTAAATTAACAAAAGCCTATTGTTTACTGATGGCGTTGAAGTAAAAAACGAAATGTCGAGGTGTGGTGTTAAATTGTTTCGAAAATAGTGGGTCTCCTTATTTACAGACCCCGTCAATATATTGTAATTTTGAAATTTGAAAAAAAATCCTGCAGTGGCCACTTTTGTAAAAATCCCACAATTGTTAAATTTCTGTCGCAAAATGTAAAAGGTTTTTTAGAGAAAAAGCCCATATTTATACTTTTTTAGCGCAGCATTTGCGCCGCTTTTTGACGCAAAAACGGCGCAAACTTATGCGGCGCTAAAAAAGTATAAATATGGGTCAAAGTATTTTTTAAGACGGGACTGCCCTTTTTTTTACAGGCTCTGGGATGCTAAGCCAGTAAAATGAGGGTGAGCAGCAGACAAGCATGCAGCGGAGGTGCTGACTTCCTCTCTTAGCTGCCTAATAAATGTACAGTGCAATTAGCCTGTGGCCTGTCTCACGTTTCAGTGTGCCTTCATACGACTCTACATGCCCTCGGATGTCACTTCTGATCCCTACCCACCACTTTGTCACTCCTGTCCACCCTTTGCCTCACTTTATCCACTGCCCTCTGTCTCTCATTCCCAACCTCTTTCCCATGTCGCCTCTTTTTGCTTTGCTGTGTTTTACAGAGCGTAAGCCTAGCACGACTGCATTGAGCGTACTGGAGCGCAACCATTTTTCATAAATTAGTTTGAAGCCTTTGGTCTTCTAAATCATTTAAAGGAATAATCTCTAGGATTATCCCATTTCCATGTAAATTAATTAGAATAACACTCAAATCTTTAAAAGAAGCGGTTTTAGCAGCAGTAACTGCCGATCATATTTAGTTAACCTTTTGCTCATACAGTCACGAGCAAACCTTTTAGGTTGTTACGATCTATGACAATTTCACTTGATATAAAGAAATAACTATGGGTGTGCCTTGCCCAGACCCCAGTATAACAATTTAGTAAGGCATGACTGGGGATTTGTCCAGAAAATAGATACATTCAATTCTGCACATGTTCTTAAGAAACATTCCAGCATAATTCCCTTCACTGTATGCTTTTTGCAGGATGGAAAGAAAGTCTATACAAAGTATGTAGTATGTCACACTATTAGACCTAACATCCTTGGGAGCTAATTTTAGAGCACCTAGCTCCACCTTAGCATAGCATCATTTTTTTACACTAATGTGGCTTTTTACACACACCATATTTACAAAGTGGCGCAATGCATGCATTGCACCACGTTGTAAATCCTTGTGCCACATTATGCCTGCGCCAGGCATAATGTACGCAAGGGTGGCGTTGGGGCACTATGAAGTCCGCAAATATAGTGCAGTGAAATTTAACAGAGTTCACTGCACCATTTTCGGCATCATTTTTAAACGTCTGCTCAAAGCAGGCATTAAAATGACGCTCCCATAGAAACCTATGGGCCTCCTTATACCTTGCTACACTAGTGTCAACATTTTTGATGCTAGTGTAGCAAAACACCACAATAGCAGCAAAAATCTTGATGCTATTGTGCTAATGGCCACCATGGTGCACCGTATAATAAACATGGTGCAACCATGGTGTCATTAGGTGCTGGTAGGGGGATGCAGAAAAAGTGGCCCATCATTTCTGATGCACCACTTTTTCTTAAATATGGGCCTTAGGGGGTCATTCCAACTTTGGCGGGCGGCGGAGGCCGCCCGCCAAAGTTCCGCCGCCAGAAGACCGCACCGCGGTCAAAAGACCGCGGCGGTCATTTTGGCTTTCCCGCTGGGCTGGCGGGCGACCGCCAAAATGCCGCCCGCCCGCCTAGCGGGAAAGCACCAGCAACGAGGATGCCGGCTCCGAATGGAGCCGGCGGAGTTGCTGGTGTGCGACGGGTGCAGTTGCACCCGTCGCGATTTTCAGTGTCTGCCAAGCAGACACTGAAAATCAATGTGGGGCCCTGTTAGGGGGCCCCACGACACCCGTTCCCGCCATCCTGTTTCTGGCGGTGAAAACCGCCAAAACAGGATGGCGGGAAGGGGGTCAGAATCCCCATGGCGGTGCTGCTTGCAGCGCCGCCGTGGAGGATTCCCTGGGGCCGCGGGAAACCGGCGGGAAACCGCCGGTTTCCCTTTTCTGACCGCAGCTGTACCGCCACGGTCAGAATGGCCCCAGAAGCACCGCCAGCCTGTTGGCGGTGCTTCCGCGGTCCTTGGCCCTGGCGGTCCATGACCGCAAGGGTCAGAATGACCCCCTTAGTGTGTTATTCCCTCAGACTTTTTGCCTTCCCAACTCTATTTTGGCTGTACTTGTTTTGTTGGCATTAGCAGTCTGTGCACTTTACCCCTGCTAACTAGTGGTAAACCTGCTTGTGGTCTCTTCCATAAACATGGTGAATTTGGTTTACACCTAATTGGCTCTTTTAATTTACTTAGAAGTCCATAGTGAAGGGTACTTCATGTACCCATGGTCTGTAAATTAAATGCAACATTCATTATGCCACCCACTAATGTAGAACTATAAAACAAATCTCAGGCCTGCCGCTGCAGCCTGAAGTGCATTAACTGTCATTTCAACCTGACAAATGAAACATTTTGAGAGGCTAAACCTTCATTTCAAATATTTATAAGTCACCCCTAAGGAAGGTCCTAAAGGTTCGCAGGGCAGGGTGCACAGCATTTATAAAGTATGACATGTGTTTAAGTTTTAAATGTCCTGATAGTGAGAAACTCCTAAAGTCATTTTCACCACGATAAGTCTTGCTTTCCCATATACTAGCACTGAGTTACCGTCTTACACTTAATAGGTGATAACGTCAGGCTGGGGACACATTGAGAAATGCCTATTCCACTAATTTGACTTCTAGCATAAAATCCTCTTTAATAGTAAAGTGGGATTGTAAATTAGTATTTTGAAAATGCAACCTTATGAAAAATAGCATTTATCTGTCTACACCAAATGTGCTTTTCTTCCAGTTTCCAAAGCCACCTTACTGTGAACGGCTCTCCTGTGGTGTGTTGTGTATTCCTACCTAACACAGGGAATACAGAGCTTTGGAAGAGGGGCATGGTGTTCCTCTACTGAGCAAAATGTCATGGGGGTTGTATCTAGACCTTAACAAGCTTCAAAGGGTAGCCCCAGGACTATGCTTACCCCATCCTGACTTCTAAGGGCTTCCTTCCCTTCCTCTGACCAGGTAGCACCCACCTAGACTTGCATGCCCATTCTTACCCTAACATAGGAAAGAGGGAATATTAGGTAAAGGGGGCATCCCTCACAAACAGGCTGGCACTGGGTATATGAAGAGGACCTTCAGAACCTCTTATCAAAAACTATCTGAACCTGTGGAAGAAGGACTGCCCTGCTGTCTGAAGAAGGAAGACTGGACCTGCTTGACTTGAACTCAGGCTTCCCAGGAGTGACCCCAAGGGTCAGTTGCCTGACCTCCTGTGGGAGCTATAGGGACACAACAAACTTCCAGAGACCTCCCTACAACTGCCCAGCTGACTGGCACCCCTCTGAACCCACTGCTGGAGTGAGTTTTGACCGCCAAGAGGTGGTCCATGTGTTTTGAACCCTTGGCTGGCATCAAAGTGTACTCCTCTGAGCTCCAGGTGAAAGTCCAGAAACTTTGGGCTCCTTACAAATGTGAACAGACTCTTCACACCAAGAAATGACCTTTCAGGAAGCCTATCAACACAAAGCCCCATCAATAACCTGCTCTTCCTGTCAGCAATGGCCATCCATGATACCCGCCATTGCGAGGTTCTAGTGATGATTTGCTCTTCATGTCAGCCATGACTGTCCATGACAGCAATGACAACTGTGTCTCCAGCAGTGTGAAGCTCTCGCAATCACTTGCTGTTCGTGTTAATGATGACTGTCCATGACAGCAATGACCATTGTGTCTCTAGTAATGTGAAGCTCCAGCGATGACTTGCTCCTCATGCAAACAAGGACCTTCTCATGGCCACCAACAATTTGAAGCTCCAGCTGAGACCATGGACTTGGACTCTAAGAAGGTAAACTCCTCACCATCCGTGTATTTGAGCCATTCTCCATCATGGTCGGCCTAAACATTTGACCTAGTCTAGTGCAACCAGATACTCATGAGTAGTGTTTTGTGCTTTTTGCCACTATTTTCACCTAGTAGCTTTTTTATTTTAACAATTCTTTACCATTGTCCATCATTGTACATACAGTATATGTAACAATCTGAATGGAGACACTTGAGTGCCACATCACATTGCACACACCCTCACCATTAACTAATGTAGTCAGGCAATTGTTCCACATGTTGACAGTTTTTCACGTTACACTGACCTCTTTCTGCTGTAGTAATCAAGGTTGAATTGTATCATTCACAGTAGGTACAGTTCATAACTCCTGCTCCCTCCATAGGAAAGAAAAACAGTGAGCTTGACATATTGTGACTTACAACTATTGTCTAACTCTTTGGTGCCTTCCCAACCATGATATGGTATCTAGGTTTGACTAGCATCCATAAATTACAATGATGCTCCTTATTACTAGGAAGTGAGATATAATCAACGTAGCGCTTTGTGTTCAGGAATGCTACAATCCTGTAGCCCACTTTTGTGCAGAATCATGAAATTTTGCCTAGAACTTTAACAACTCATAAACCCAGTTCTACTTATTGGATTTATTTGTTTTGGTCTCATTTTGTTTATGAAAATTTACTATATGTTTCTACATCGGTTTCATGTGTTTCTTGTATTGGGTTTCACCTTTATTTCTGTTTGAGTGCTGCATTTATATATTTACACATTACCTCTAAGTTAAGGCTGATTGTTTTTGTGCCAAGCTGCCACAGGGTTAAGCACAAGTGTATTTAGCGATCTTTGCGGTTCACCCTGACAAGTATTGTGTTTATTATTTTAATAGGGCTGTCACCCCTCTCAACTAATAACCCAATTTCTTACACAAAAAATAAAATTAGCTAATCAGTACTTATTTATAAGATCATGAATCATTATCCAAGTTTTTACAACTTTTAGAATATGTTGGTATTGTGCATTTTTGGGTAAATAACTTAGTTGAATAGTTGATTTTCTTTTATTTCTCTGGTGGTCTTTCATTTGGTTGGTTTCACCCTACTAACATGTTATTGATAAATGAATGAAACAAATACCATACCCAGGGTGGTACGTTGAACACAATGTACAGGTACTGTGTGAACTACACCTGTGCATCTTTTCAAGGAAATCAATCTATCTACAGTGTATGCACTAACTCAGAAACAATATGAATTGGTGCTTAATATGCATAGATCTTCATGTAGTGGTGGTCCCTATTCTGTGTTTATGACCTCAATGTGCAGAGCTTTCACACCAATTGTTGAATTTGCCAGGTTATTGTGTGTGCACTGTATGCAGCAGAAATTGTGTTGAGCACAGCCACACTGCTCAGTTCTTTGGATGTGTGCACTGTTCATGAATGCCTCCCTGGTAAAGTTTCCTCTAGGAAGTGTTTTAATGGTAGCTCTTTGCATAATGTTTATGTATTGAATCAACTGAATAAAAACAATCTCAACATATGCAACCAATACGCATGTGCTTAACCATGTGTTTACGTCTTTATGTGAAGAGTTTCAAGCCACTCCAGGTGGTTCAGATGGGGCAATGATAATCCCTGTATCCCAATGAGAACTGCGAGGGCAGCATTGAAGGGAACTGCAACCCTGGGAGTTTCCAATGGGAAGGGTGGTTGGGATGAGAGAGAAAGAGAGAAATACCAGGACTTCTGTGTATTTGGATTTCTCTATTCCAGCCACTGCTGGGCTTAAGGATATATAGATTCTGGTTCTGGAATCGGGATACTGGCAATCAGGTCTGGACCGGGATTTCCCTGTAATGAAACAGGAAAAACTAAACAGATCTTTCACCTCAACTAACGTCAAATCAACATAGCAATAATTCACACTAGAAACCCCCCCAGTGTGATTCAAGAATTATCCAGTAATTATCATGAACTGGAATTATCACATACAAGAATTTCGCTGAGAGAAAATTACTGGGTTAATCACAACAAAACTACTTCACATTCTTCAGTAGTTGAAGACTCACAAGAGTTCAAGGTTCATATGCAAGTGTGCAATATCAATATGATTATGGTTCTCAATTGTCCCAAAAGTCTTTAGAACACCAGCATCAGATTGTGATTGAGAAAACACAGATTGAAAACAAGCTATGAGCACACATTCCAGGAAGGCACAGCTATTACAAGAAATACAACATTTCTCTAAAGTCTTTTCAGTCACGAGATTGATCTACATGTCATTGCTGACTTTAGATGAGTTCGATTAATCAGTGTTGTACAAGATCCCAAGCTAAATGGAAAAACTTGTATTACGTAATTTGGGATGATTTATGTCTTTTTGTCAGAGCAAGAAAGCACAACGTGAGAGATGAATTACAAGCTGCCTGCCTTTTACAGGTACTAAGGTAACTTAGGAGAAGATCGGAAATACTAGGCCGGAACTCAGGAAGCACATTGCTGCAAGGAAAAGACTATCACTGTGAAAGTTTGGATGCAGCTGAGAAGAGAGGACTGCCACTGCAAAGGGAAGGCTGGCAAAGACTGGAGACAAGTAAGCATTGATTCCAAGTTAAACGAGGCTAAGCAGGATTTAGTTGGAAATGCCACCTTTTATAGCTGGCCCGAATGAGGTGCAAGGAAACACATGGGGTAAATAGAGGAACTTGTAATTGCACATGTTTCTCAACTGTATTTTTTCATTAGGGGGATCAAATAAAGAACCTTCAGTTGTCGGCAGTTGACTTGTGCTTTCTGGATTACCTGGGTGAGGCCCAGGTGTTTAGAAGTTATCTTGACAACAAGTATTAGTCTAGATCATCTTTAAACATTGCTATTCTGTTAATAACTGAGTTGCTAAGTTACACAAGGTTTCAAAGGCAAAATATGATTCACACTGGCACTGTAATGAAAAGAAAAGAACAACATCTGTGATATCACTCATAAGGGGGGGTAAGGCATGATTAAGGCATGACTAGCCCAGCTCACAGCATGACATGAAGTAACATGGTCCAAGGTGATCCATTCTGGGCATAGCCCATAGTATGCCTGTAGTGTAACAGAATTAAACTGTTGTTCAATCTTCTACATTCCTTATAAAAAATAACATCAAGTCTGCAATTATGCTGCCAGTGGGAGAGGAGGAAAACCACCAGCAACAACCAGCAGTTCTGCTTCAGCAGCATGGGGCAGCTTTAGAAGGCTAGCCACAGCAGCCCTCAAGGACCCTTTAAACAATATTACCCTCAGCCCTCTACTTCTTCCCCAACTCCACTCCACTTTTACATACCTCATTCACTGTGCCTTATCCATCACAGTTCCCCCCAGATGTCTCTCACAGATTTCTATGTCCCCATGTATGGAGTGTTCTGTTTGTTTCAGTGGCTTCCGTCAATGTAGGAAATTGGGTTACTTGTTGAAGAGGGTGAAACCTTACTCAAGCAGCAATCACAATTTCTGTCAGGGTAAAGTCACAAGCAAACTCCAAATTAACCTTTGCTTAATACTCTGGTAGCTTGGCAGAAAGCAGCCAGGCCAAAGTTAGAGGCAATGTGTAAAGCATTTGTGCAGCACTTCATACAGTAATAAAGTGAAACACAACAAAATAAAAATCTCACACCAATTTAGAAACACGGAGTAAAATGTAGTAAATTATTTGAGATCATAGCTACAACAATCAATCCTGTAAAACCAGAGATATGCTAGTATAAAAAAGTGAAATAGTGGCTGAAAGCACAAAGGGCCAACTGTGGTTATCTGGTCACACCGCCAATAGGAAAAAATCACAAGGTCAGGTCAACTGTGATGGAGTACATGTCGAGGGATCAAACCAGGTCAGCTGAACAAAGTACCTTCAATAGTGGTTTGTGGAGCTTTGTGAGATCCTGTTTCAAGGATGTGTTGCACAGCTGTGGCTTCAGAGAGCTGCAGAACTGAGATGTGGAGTCCTGCATCATGCCTGAGGATGCCATCTGCAAGGTGCTTGCGATGAGAAGGCCTGCTTTGTAAATGTATTGTGAAGTGTCCGTTCCAAGGGAGCTGTGGGCTGCGACGTGAGGTCCTGCATCAGGAATGCATTGCTCTGCAGCGGTTCTGAAGTGACTACAAGGAGATGCATAAAACTTCATTGATTCTGCTCACAGGGCCACAGCTGAGGTGGCAGAGCATCCTCAGGCCCACTTCTAAACATCCTGGACTGGGATGGCACCCCTCGGGGGTAGGACAGAGGTCAGGTGCTGGGTTCAAGGTGATTGGAGCCTTTCCTGTCCTTAAGGCTCTGATTGGAGGCCAGCTAACTAGCTCTTGGAGTCATTCAGGTGGCCCTGGGATCAAAATACAGGTCCAGTCCTTTTCACTAAGGCAGCATGGGAGCAGAGTAGTAGTCACTCTTAAATAGCAGCACAGGAGTCCCTCCGAGTCTTCCACAAGGGCCAGAGGTGTACCGGTAAACCAAGTTGGGTTAGAGGGTCCATTATTTGTAACTAGCACTCACTTTAAAGATAGAGAAAAAAATGGAGGTTTCCAGAGGTGTTTGAAATTTTCTGTCTCCCTGCCCTGGCCTCAGCTTGCCTGGGGTCACAAAAGGCTTTTGTCAAAACCCTTTGTGAGTGTGCTGGCATGGCATAGATTTTGTGATGTCTAAGGGGGTGATTCTAAGCTTGGCGGGCGGCGGGAACCGCCAGAAGACCGTACCGCGGTCAAAAGAACGCGGTCAAAAGACCGCGGCGGTCATTCTGGGTTTCGCACTGGGCTGGCGGGCGACCGCCGAAAGTCCGCCGCCCACCAGCCCAGCGGGAAACACCCTTCCCACGAGGACGCCGGCGCAGAATGGAGCCGGCGGAGTGGGAAGGAGCGACGGGTGCACCCGTCGCGAATTTCAGTGTCTGCAAAGCAGACACTGAAATTCTTCGTGGGGCCCTCTTACGGGGGCCCCTGCAGTGCCCATGCCATTGGCATGGGCACTGCAGGGGCCCCCAGGGGCCCCGCGGCACCCCCTACCGCCATCCTGTTCCTGGCGGGAGACCCGCCAGGAACAGGATGGCGGTAGGGGGTGTCAGAATCCCCATGGCGGCGGAGCTCCGCCGCCATGTAGGATTCTCAAGGGCAGCGGGAAGTCGGCGGTACACCGCCGACTTTCCGTTTCTGGCCGCGGCTGAACCGCCGCAGTCAGAATGCCCAGCGGTGCACCGCCAGCCTGTTGGCGGTGCTACCGCCGACCTCCGCCATGGCGGTAATTACCGCCAGGGTCAGAATGACCCCCTAAATGTTGTAGGTGACAGCACCTGCCCCTCATCAATTCAGAGATGGCCCATCCTGCCAAAACATATTCCCCCTTTCGCTCACTGCCTAGGAGCCGGCTACACCTATTCATGTAACCAAGGTTATAGACTGCAGGCACCAAATGGTTGGGACAAGAAAATGCCAACTTCCTAATAGTTACATTTTCAGTATTGCGACTTAAAGTCTGACTTTACCATTGAAGAGAGTTATAAATTATAATGCTTAGACACCAAACCTGACATTCCTACCTGCTCCCAATTCAAAGTCAGCACTTATTAAATATATAAAGTTAATCCATTGTTATCCTAAGGGGGAGGCAGGCCTTGCAGTAGTGAACGTTTTTCATTACCATGACATGCAAAAGTGAAAAGCACATGTCTAGCTTTTTAAATAGACTACACCCTGCCCTATGGGCTTTTTTATAGTCTAACCTAGGAGGGACAAAAAGGAAGCTATAGCTCTGGCAAAAATTTGACTTTGTCAGGTCGAAATGGCAGTTGTGACTGCACACACAGGCTGCAATGGCAAGCCTGAGACATTTTTTAAAAAGCTACTTAAGTGGGTGGTACAATAACTGCTACAGGCCCTCCATCAGTATTCAACTTACAGGCACTGGGTATATGTAGTGCCAAGTTACTGGAAACTTACAAGTAAATTAGGTGTGCCACTGAGTATAAGCCTATTTTATCATGTTTAAAAGTAAGAGAACAAGCACCTTAGCGCTCATTAGCATTGGTAAAGTATTGAAAGCCCTAAGGACTACAAAGCAAGATCAGCAAAAATGGAGGAATAAGACAAAACGTTTGGGGAAAGACCACCCTTAGGCTGACAAGTCTAACACTGGAGGTGCAGATTTTAGTAGCAAGGAGCAGAAGAGCACACACATGAGGCAATTCCCTTTTCATTCATGGCCACAGGAATCAGGAGTGGGAATGCATCAGACACATTTTCAATGTTCTCTGGGTCAGTTGGACCTTTTTTAGGAGTTCCAAGGGGTAAGGCGCACCAAATCAATATCTTCCATTCAATTGACAGTGTAACCCACCTGGTCACACATTACATCTTGGAGGCAGTAATGCAGGTTCAAATGCTTATTACACATTTAAGACCAGACTTATGTAAATAAGTCTCAGATAAATACTATATAAATACAGAATTACCAATGGTAAAGTTAAGTGTCTAATCAGATTCAATCGTACAAGCATAAGACACACAAGATATAAAAGACAGAAACAATACTTGGTGGTCAGCTTCCAAATTATGATCATCCTGTCTAATCATTTGAAAACTAATTAAATTTAAATACTTTAATTATACTGTGGGAAAACCTATCACTTTCTCTGGAAATGCAGGATATGGTAAATAAGCAAAAAGTGTCAGCATAACAGAAGCCTCAGTAGAAGTTCTGCAACAGAGATGTGTGTAGCATTAAGCTACAGAGCCTATTAAGGATAGAGAGATCTTTGTCCATCAAAGTGTCAAGGGAATCCACTCTAGCCAAAGGGTAGAAAGGGTCTGCTTCACCTAACCAATTGAACACTTCTTTAGACTGTGCAGAACCTTTGATTATCCATGTCATCATCACCAGTAGTTTTCCGTCTTCCATGCACAGCTTGGAATTTGTAACTCCAATTAGGCTTTCAACCCATGAACCAAACATCAGGATGATCTGGGGTACCTTCCTAGACGGAAGCACAGAAGGGAGTTCTTCTTTCTTCTGTTTGTTAGCGCTCCTTGCCCTTGCCAACATAACCTCCTGTACCCCTTTATCTCAAATACACAACATGTATTTCATTAATGTAGACTTGTGCAGACACATCTGCAAATAAAGATTAATGCAACACAAGTAAAACTCCCTGTTGAGGTTTAAGCATAGTAAAACATTTTAGGGCTTTACTTGAGTCAACTTAATATACAGTTCAATGCATATGGATAAACGCGCAAATGGCAAATAACTGTGACTATAAAGCTATTTAACTGTAATACTATAAGCCCAATACATAGAATATAAAGGAATATATGTATTACATTTCAGTTGATTAATGCCATTATTGAACATGCTTATAACTTTCCTACATTTCTACTCATGAGTGCACCCTGATTAATGTGATTTCAATGCACCGCTTAACATTAATATATAAGAGCACACATTCCATATGTCATTAATTACATTTTTAGGTCCCTTCTACAGTGCATAATGGAACAGCCAAGTTATTCTTTCTCAGAAGCATCACCACCTCTAATACTACTAGCATGAGGCAGCCTGCTGCATAAAGTTCAGGCACTTGTATTGGTAGGGAGGATGGCAGGCAAGCAGGTTTTATGAACTGCATGCAGAAATTAGTAACAGCTGCCGTTTGCTTCTTGACAAAAGGAATCCAGTCATTCCTTACAGGTCGATCCAGCACGTTCTATCATTTTTTTAGCTTTTCTGTACTGCTTGAAGTTTCCACATGGAGTGTGTCCCTCTGGCGTTTTAAGGAGCAATACAAAGTTGCTCTTGATAAACATGATAGTTTAATGAGGGTGGAAGTCCTGGTGGCTGGTTCTCCGCAATGGGATGAAAGATGTCCAATTATCTCTTGTTTTGTTCTACAAAACACTGCTGTTACCACCTAGCTCAATCTTCTAAAGGTAACATCAAAGGTTACGTTATAAGGTATACATTTCTGAATGTCAACATTTTGACTACTTCCCATTTCACTGCTATTTTGTAAGCCGTCACCTGTATCTTATACACCATAACATCAAACAAGTGCATAAATAGGGTATCCTTGTACCATCAGTGACTTAAAATCATCATTTTTGGCACATTAGGAATCTCCATCCACTCGTTGTCCAAGTTCTTCTATGTAGGCTCAGTCCTACAAAAAATCTCTGCTTCAAATCCCAACCCATTTCTCATTTCGGCCATTTGCCTTTGCTTGATATGGGCAGGTGACTGTCTCTCCCTGTCCTTGTTTATGTTTCTGCCAGTCTGCTTTTCCTTGCTTCATTTCATGTGCACACCTTATACATCCTCCAAGTCACTATTTTCCATACTTCGGTGATCAGAATACAGAATTGCGCTTCTGTTTCAAATAAACAAGTGTAGAGAGAATCTCAGACGATGGCAGATCTCCGTTTACCGAATGAATTCAGTAATATATTTATTATCTACTCTTACATTAGGTTTTGTTATAATTATGTGGTAGGCCTATTATTCATGTCTATATTACTGTAAATATATCTTTTACTAAGCATTTGCTTTTATGGGCATGGTCCCTTGTATCTAATACTATTTTCCTGAATTTCTCAAGGCCTTTGTTACTCTGCTCCTGAAGGCCCTATATAGTAATATAAGTGCGGGCGCGTGAAGGGAGCTTGAGCGTTACTCGAGTTCCGAACGCGCTCACAAACGGAAAAAGAGACGGTTGATGAAAAGACGAAGCTGTGGGGACCGCACCGCTTGTGTAGGTCGAATAAACTACACTTTGTGAAGAAAGCTTCCGTGTTAATGTTAATGTGGGTTATTTACCACATTCTTTTGGCGACGAGGATGGCGAAGTTATCGACCTGCCGAGCGACGTTTTTCAGGCAGGCTGATGTCTGACGAATGCCTTTCAGGAACAACGCCCTCTTTCAGGAGAAAGAGGCGTGGCGTTTTGTAAAGAGCTGCTTAAAGGGGAGTGTTTTAAAGGTGAAATTACTCCTGGAAAGAGCTGCTGTGGATTTATTAAAGGGGAGTGTTTTAAAGGTGAAGGCACTCCTGGAACTACGAGTGGATGCTGGTGATTTTAAAGGAAAAGTGACCAGTTACCAGCAAGAAGTTTAGGGGGAAGCCACCCTAGAAATTGGTAGTTTTTCATGCTGGTTTCCTTAAATTTAAGGAACAAGTCATCTTTAAAACTGTTATTGTTGGCGGTGAGAATTTCCGTGTATTTTTTGTTATGTGACTTGATTTTAGCGGTGGATTGTTGGAGTCATCGACGCGGATAAGTGTCTTACGCTTCACAGTATTGCAAAGATCTCATCTGGGCTCATTTTTTTGTTTTTTTTGTTTTTGTGAGCAATGGAGCACGTCTCAATTACTGCACCACCTTGTTTTCTTACACATCCAGGTACGCCAACAATCCAGTGGGAGGACTGGATAGACATGTTTGACAACTATTTGTTGGCGTTGGACAGTGAAGAATTTTCTCCTGCACGTAAAAAAGCGATTTTATTGAACTGTATAGGGTCAGAGGCGCAAAGGTTGTTCAAATTTATGCCAATGGCTACAGACAATGGGGCACGTATTCCAGATGAATTTAGGGAGGCTAGATTAAGATTGAGCAATAGGTTTGCTAAAGAAACCAATGTGGTTTTGTCAAGATACAAGTTTTATACACAACCACAGAGAGTGGGAGAGTCTATTGAAGAATTTGTATCCAGATTAAGGGAGTTGTCAGTTAAATGTCATTTTGGGGAGATGTGCGACGAGATGATTAGGGATCAATTAATGGTTCAATGTAAGAGCAGAAAGATTCAAGAAAGGTTGTGGGCTGCTAAGAATCCTTCTTTGAAAGATGCTGTTGACATGGCAAAAGTTGTGGAAGAGTCTGAACTTTGCATGAAGGAGATGGGAAGATATGGCAATGGGGGTAGGGAGCAACAAGTCTTCCAGGAGATTGTGGGAGATGTGGGAAACAAAAGTAACAGTGTGGCTTTGGTAGAGAAGAAAACACAAGATGTTATGAAAACCCAGAAAATGTATGCGAATAAGAAGAAATGTAACAGATGTGGCAGTAGTTTACACAGTAGTGATTTTAAGGGGTGTTTTGCAGTGGGGAAGGAATGTAGAAAGTGTGGGCGTAAAGGTCATTATGCGCGTGTGTGCGTTGAGTGGTCAAAGTCAAAAGGAGTGGCGGTGTGTGAGGAGAGAGATGAGGTGGTGGACCGCATTCTTAGCCTAGGCGAGGTTGATAAAGGTTACTGCGGTAAGAGAGAAAGGAGGCCCAAAGCATGGTTCACTGTTGGAAAGGTGAGGGTTGAACTGATGGTGGATACTGGATCAAAATACACAATAGTTCCCAAAGATATCTTCATGAAGAACTGGCCTCAGATTGTATTGAAGCCTAAAGACATATGTCCTGGGGGATACCAAGGGGAGGAAATTGAGATCTTGGGTTTCTTTTCCACTGCCATAGGCTTCAAATCAAGAGAAACCTTCGGCAAAGTGTATGTGGCTGAGTCTGGGCCGCCAATTTTGGGTTGGATGCATCAATATGACTTGAATATAATTGTGAATCCCAGAGGTAAGGAACAAATCTTGGTAGTGGATGATGGAGATGTCAATGCGATTCTGGAGGAAGTGGGGGAGGTGTTTCGAGAGGAGTTGGGAGAATTAAAGGGTTATGTTCATAAGATTCGTATGAAACAAGGTACCGTTGCTGTGAAACACAAAGTGAGGAAAGTACCTATTGTTGTTAGGGAAGAGGTGAGCAAGATGTTGAAAGATATGTTGAAGGACGGAGTCATTGAACCGGTTGAATCTCCAGAATGGACTTCGCCAGTGGTCATTACGAGGAAATCTAATGGGCAATTGAGATTTTGTGTGGACCTACGCAGTGTCAATCAAAACATTGTGACAGACAACTTTCCTCTACCGAACATCAATGAACTCATTATGTTGCTAAATGGAGGAGTTTTTTTTTCAAAATTAGACCTCAAAAGCGCCTATCATCAGATACGACTACACCACAATTCACGTGATGTTACAGCATTTATCACCATGGATGGTACTTTCCGTTTTGTCAGAATGCCCTTTGGATTATCTTCAGCTGCAAGTGTTTTTCAGCGTATGATGACAAATGTTTTTGAGGGTTTCACTAATGTATTATTTTTTCAGGATGACATTTTAATTTTTGCGTCAACTATTGAGGAACATAACCTAATTTTGAGGAAGGTATTAAAGAAACTTTTGGAGGTGGGTTTAACGTTAAGAAAAGAGAAGTGTGTTTTCTTGACCAAAGAGATTGAATATTTGGGACACACCATTTCGGGTGAAGGAGTGAAACCGAAGAAAGATTTGTTGGTGGCAATCAAACTCGCTCCGTCACCAAAGAACAAGGATGAGTTGAGGTCCTTTATGGGTCTCATTGAATATTACGCCAAATTTGTTCCCAATTTTGCTGACAAAACGGAGGGGTTGAGAATATTGTTGCGCAAAGGTTGTAATTTTGTGTGGTCAAAAGTGCAGCAAGAATGTTTCGACAACATTAAGCAAGAGGTGTGTACTGCAAAGATTTTAGTACCCTTTGAGACCTCTTCTCCCACTATACTGACTGTCGATGCTAGTGTGTCTGGTATAGGTGCAGTTCTGTCTCAAGTTCACTGCGGTGAAGAGAGGACGGTAGCTTTTGCTTCACGCTCTCTCACTGAGAGTGAGAGGAACTACTCTGTGATTGAGCGAGAGGCTTTAGCAGCTGCATGGGCTGTAGACTATTTTAGAACATTTTTGTGGGGTGTTTTTTTTAAGTTAAGAACTGATCATAAACCTTTGGTCAAGGTTTTATCAGCTGGTGGTGCGGGTAAGGGTTCTGCGAGATTGGCCAGATTGGCAGCTCGATTGCAGGAGTATGTATACAACGTGGAATACATTCAGGGTTGGAGGAACATACAAGCTGACGCTCTCTCACGCATGGCTGTGGATTGGAAGTTGGTTGATGGGGAGGCACAATTCTTGAAGGGAGAAGAAGGAGCGGTGGCGTTGGTGGAGGAATTGTTACAACATGGTGTGGCAGCTTTCTCTAAAGAAGAATGGTTGCAAGGATTGAGGGATGACTCGGTAATGCAGTGCGTGAATAAAATGATTGTTGAGGGAGGAAGAAGAGAGAGTGCTGTGGCAGTATCTGTAAGGCCCTACATCAAGGTTCTAGATGAGTTGTCGTTGGGGGATGGAGGTGTAATAATGAGGGGTGACAGATTTGTACCTCCGGAAAAGTTACGGAGGAAAATCATACATTTGGCACATGAAGGGCATTTGGGACAAACACTGACTCAAAGAAGGGTTAAGGAAAACTTTTGGTGGCCAGGGGTCGATTTGCAAACTGCTCAATGGGTGGAAGAGTGTGTTCAGTGTAAGGAAAGTGAAAAAAGGTTAAAGCTGGGGAAAAGAACTTGGATGGGACATATTGAGGATCCAGGGGAAGCATGGCACACTATTTGTATGGATTTTGTTGGGCCATTGCCTGGTTTGGGCCACGAAAAAAAATTTGCTTTAGTCCTGGTGGATGTGTTTTCTAAGTGGTTGGAGGTTGAGTTTATGAGGGAAGTGTCGACAAGAAGTACTATTTCAGTATTAAAGGGTTTTTTTCAAAGAGAAGGGTGTCCCCATACACTCATTACTGACAATGGTACACAGTTAATCTCCTTGGAGATGAAAGAGTTTCTGTTAACCCATGGTATCACCCATAAACGTACTGCACTCTACAATCCGCAAGCCAATGGCATTGTGGAACGCATGAATCGTATGGTCAAGGGTACAATTCAGTTGGCTGTGCGAGGAAACCAAAGTGTTAGTTCTGTTGTGCAAGAGGCGATATGGGCTCATCGCACCACGCAGCTGAGAGATAAGGGTAGAACACCATTTGAGTTCATGAGAGGGCGTAAGGCCAGATCAAAGTTAGTGCCTGGTTGGTTGGAGGGTGATCGAATCAAACCAGGGAGTCAAAGGGAGACGTCACTGACAGGAGGTTACTCTGGTATACAAGTTGGTGATTGGGTGAAAGTCAAGGATGGACGAGTGGGTGCAGGTTGGACAAAGTTTTGCGGTCCTTTTGAGGTTAAACACGTAGGAAATTTCAGTGTTGTTTTGGCGAATGGCACTATATGGAACAAAAGGAGGGTGGCCTTATATGAGAGAAGGGGTGGAAGTGAAGGAAATATTATCGTTACTAATGGAGATGGAGGTTGCAGTGGGTTTATGTTATCTGGGGGAGGTGGTGAGAAAGCGGATTCACCGGATGCTGATACTTCACGTGAGGATGAGAATAGCATGGAGGGTTTGGAGGGACAAACTAGTGTGGAGAATGAAGAAAGTAAGACAGAATGTACGAAGGGAAGTGGTAGAGTGAGAAGACCTCCTGCGTATCTGAATGACTACGTGAGAGATGGCGAGAAATTGAATTGAAGACTTTTGATTTTGTTTATATTGCCTGAAATGTATTCCTCTATGGAGTTACAGTAAATTTTTATGTTTAAAAAAAAAAAAAAAATTGTAATCTTGCTTGAAATGTATTTCTCTTAGCTTTAGTCGAGCTATTGGTTAATTCTTTTTATGTTCTTGTTTAATTTGAACAGTTTATGATTTTTTGAATATGTGGTTAATATTGTTGTGTTTTTGTTAAAAAAAAAAAAAAAAATTATGATGACGAAGGGGGATGTGTAATATAAGTGCGGGCGCGTGAAGGGAGCTCGAGCGTTACTCGAGTTCCGAACGCGCTCGCAAACGGAAAAAGAGACGGTTGATGAAAAGACGAAGCTGTGGGGACCGCACCGCTTGTGTAGGTCGAATAAACTACACTTTGTGAAGAAAGCTTCCGTGTTAATGTGGGTTATTTACCACAGTTACGTTATAAGGTATACATTTCTGAATGTCAACATTTTGACTACTTCCCATTTCACTGCTATTTTGTAAGCCGTCACCTGTATCTTATACACCATAACATCAAACAAGTGCATAAATAGGGTATCCTTGTACCATCAGTGACTTAAAATCATCATTTTTGGCACATTAGGAATCTCCATCCACTCGTTGTCCAAGTTCTTCTATGTAGGCTCAGTCCTACAAAAAATCTCTGCTTCAAATCCCAACCCATTTCTCATTTCGGCCATTTGCCTTTGCTTGATATGGGCAGGTGACTGTCTCTCCCTGTCCTTGTTTATGTTTCTGCCAGTCTGCTTTTCCTTGCTTCATTTCATGTGCACACCTTATACATCCTCCAAGTCACTATTTTCCATACTTCGGTGATCAGAATACAGAATTGCGCTTCTGTTTCAAATAAACAAGTGTAGAGAGAATCTCAGACGATGGCAGATCTCCGTTTACCGAATGAATTCAGTAATATATTTATTATCTACTCTTACATTAGGTTTTGTTATAATTATGTGGTAGGCCTATTATTCATGTCTATATTACTGTAAATATATCTTTTACTAAGCATTTGCTTTTATGGGCATGGTCCCTTGTATCTAATACTATTTTCCTGAATTTCTCAAGGCCTTTGTTACTCTGCTCCTGAAGGCCCTATATCGCCTCTATCTTATGTAAATGAAAATAAATTTATTTTTTGTCAATAAGACGACGGGAAGTTGGGCAGCTTGGCTGCGTTAAAGAAGCACATGATTTAATAACGATTTTGGTGCATTCAAACAAGCTCCTATCTCATAGCAAAAGCTGACAGCTACATTAAAAGATGGAAATAAGTAGTTAATTCTTTTCTCAATGGGCTGTTACCATTTTTATCCTTGTCATATCCCTATCATATCATTTGAATCATGAAAGAGTTTGTATTCCTCACTTCTAAAATGGGTTTACCTAACAGAAAATCTGCTGCTCGGCTCTGGCTCCTATTAAAAAAAGTCCTGTTTTCTTTTCCCTGTGGTCCAAGAGCTGTAGGGATCACCAGTCACTGCTTTCCTATCTCCTGCATTGTGAGAGGTTATTGGAACCATCAATATATGTTTCCTTTGCCTCCCATTGGCAGGACACTTGGATGAAGATGGCCATAATATAAACTACAATACCAAAACAGGCATTTACTATTGACCCAAAAATTCTTGCCTGAAGAATCCACAAATGTTCAATCCTGGGCTTGGATAATAAACTCAATTATCTTCCTCCAGTCGATTTCTTCGCACTAAATATTGACTTCAAGGTAGCCTCCTACATCAACATTCTTGCTTCTACATTCTGGCGTCATTCCAAAAATCTATAAGCAGTGTTTAATTTGACCCATTAGTTCCCGGTGCTGGACACTGGCACTTACTTGTCAACACCGACATGCATGACAGTCTTCCACATGGTGGTGTTGTTTGTGTAATTCAGATACAAGCACACAATAGTTGTTCATTAATTAAATATATGTTAAAACGACTAATATCTGCTGCCCTAGCAATTCCTATAGCTTTAGGGGCCTGAAAGTATCTGAATTATCACACTTGTAGGAGTGTCATGGTTAGTAGTTGTATTGGTATTGTCATTGGCAGAGCTGATGGGTCAATGGGTTGTGCAAGTTACAGTGGCCTCCTGACGAGGGCCCTGGTACTTATTGTTTTCACAAATTGAACACTGTCAATAAGTGCTTCTTCACCTGACCTTCAATTTTCCATGTACTACAAATGGAACAATGGCGTATGAAACCGGGTACCTTAGAACACCTCATTGTGCTCAAATACAATCCATAAAAAGAACACATTCAAAGCTAAATCCCCTATTCTCCGTGACCAGATTAACTTAGCTGTAAACTGCCTCAACTACTGATACAAATAATAAAGAAAATGTTACATACTTGCACTTCTTACTTCCATAGCTTGCTCTCCTACAAACAATGACTCATATTCCTGCTTTTGCAGTGGCAAAATATAAAATGGCTTTCCTTGGTGTCCTTTCCTCCTACCTCTTCCACGCCATCTCCTAAAGGCCCGCTTTGTCGTTGATGTCACACTCTTGACATTCCCCACCTCTTATCCATTTTGAACAGGCATCATAAATTCATGATGCTAGAAACAGTCAGGCCCATATTTAATTTAAAGGAAAATGACGGAGCGCAACACTGTGCCAAAATTGGCAGCGCCGCTCTCCATCATTTTCACAACAAAGCACCCCTGTGTTGACCCTTCTCTGGCGCTAAATTTAGCTGACAACGCAGGCATCCTTGCACTATCATGCAAAGATGTCTGCATTGAGGGGTTTGATTATTTATGTGTGGGAAGGTGTCCCTTCCTGCACATAAACAATCACAGAAGGCAATTTGGCACTTCTGTTTGTGTTGCAGAATGCAGCACACATAGAAGTGCCAAAGCATCATTTTGAAATGATCGTTTATGTGCAGGAAGGGACATCTTTCTGCACATAAACAATAATTTCTGGCATTTTGCTCTTTCATGCATGCTGCAGAATGTAACACACATATAAAAAGCAAAAAACGAGGAGGAATAAAACTATTCCTCCTCGTTGTGCCTTGCTAACGCCACCCCACGGGTGGCTTTAGATTTTGGTGCTTCTTCAGGTTTATAAAAATGCTAAAATCTGAGGCAGATTCAAAATGAAATGGGTGTTCCTGTGGCACACCCCTTCCATGCAAAGAGCTGCATGTGAATGGGTCGTATTTACAAGGTGGCATTAAGCCCCAAAAAGTGGACTAACGCCACCTTGTAAATACTGCACAGGGTACAGCACCACCGGAGCATCACCAAAAGTGATGCTTTTGTGGCACTAGGGGCTCATAAATATGCCTGTGAGCTCGTAAACAAATCCTTGACACCTTTCATAAGCTGTAACTCCCTATCCTTAATAGTTTTCTTTTCAAAGCTTAACTTCGTTCTGTTTGTAAACCTGGCCAAGCCAATGCTGTCATAAGGAGGCCTGTCTTGACATATATAACTCCAAAAACCTATTGCCTCATCATTGGACTTCACTAGTTTGGTAAAGTCATTGAATGATCTATTGCAATTCAGTTAAAGAAACACTTTCACATCCACTAATAAACAGATCAGTGACACACTCTCAAAACTTAACAGCACAGACTCCTGTCTGCTGGACTTCTTGCCTTTCATTTCCGTATGAGAACAAAAGAAAACATTAAGGAATGGTTCAAATCATTACAATTTTGTTGCCCTCATTTTGTTCAGGATGATTGCTACAAAAGCTAAAGCCTTACGGATGCATTTTACCACTCATAAAGAGTAAGTTTTGTCACCTTCTTTTCTCAACTCTTGGCGGCCTTCATTACAATGCAGCACTCTCCATTCAGATCCCACTATGTCTTACGTGTTAGGCATTAGTAATGCCTGGTAACAGAAAAAAGTACTTGAATGTATACAGAACTGGATTTCTGCTTCCGTCTCCAATGTCATCCTTTTCAAAACTGAATGTCTTCTCTTCACTTCAATTTCCCAAATTTTGAAATCTTTCAATATATCATGACTTATGACAATGTCTCTCAAAACTATGTCACATAGGTAAATATTTTAACTTATTACAATTAGGCTCACAATCGGAAATCTTATGTTGATAAATGTACAAATCTATCTTTTTTCAACTTGAGCTTCTCTGGAAAATCTGCTCTTTTTTCTCTTTCAATGTCTACTATGAAGTTAAAGTCACCATTACTTTAAGACTTTACTTTGAAATGTTCTTGTTATTTGGCATTCATATCTCTACTCCTTTACCCCTTTTAAACATTTAAAGCCATTTTCATTATTTTGGTAAGTCAATTTAATCACATTATCCAAACTCTTGCTGATTTTCTCCTGCTGTCTTTTAAAGCATGTTTACCTTCCACATTTCTTACATTAAATTTAGTGCAGTGTCAAGATGGCACATGTGGCCCACTTTACCTTGACTCTCTGATGTTGAGGTGTCCAAATCAAGTGTGTGGATGCAAGTGGTGACACCCTGTCATTATTTTTTGCTTTTCACAACATTTACTTACATCTTTGTGTACATAAATCTAATTTTCATGTTAAAGTTGAACATAGTTAATATAAACCTCATCTTAAATGACTTATGTTAACATGAAATGCACTTTGGGCTGCTGCTCACGTTTGTTCTTTCTCTCATTTCAGTAGTAAAGGTTTAACTGCCAACTTTTATTTGAATGTATTTTCTTGTTTACAGTTTCTGTGTGAATGTTTATTGTATGTGTGCCATTGAGAGCTGAATAATGAACCTCTGCACCTGCACTGAACATGCTGACCTCGATTTATCATCCTGCTGCGAATAACTCCTGTACGTCATACAGCAGAGATTTCTATTATGCAATGGCTGAGAATAAGGCAGAAATTGTTTTATCATGAATTGTTTGATCCTGATTATTTCTCTTGAAAGGAACTGTAGGAAGTTGCTCTACAATTGAAAGATTTGTATGATTTTACTGTGCATTGTTGAGCGAGTAAGAATCATATAACCTTTCAATCTCCTCAGATGCAATGCTTCTTTAACTTTTGCCTGAAATTGTTAGACTCCTGGGAAAGTCAATTCTCATTTACCAGGCTGAATCTTTGTTTGATTCTGGCTTTTAGAGGTTTTACTTAGTGACACATGTTGACTGACTTCTCTCACAAACTTCTTGATTCCCTCTAACGTAGCAAATTAGGGACTTTCCTATGATGAGTTTGTTAGATTTTATTTATGATGACTTAGGCAGTTTGTGTTTGTATTTGCTGTTTTGAATCGATTCGCATTTTACTGATTGATATTCATGTGTTGGCCACTAAAGTATGACAGGCCATCACATTGTTCCTATCCAATTGTTATTCATTGTTTCAACAATCTAAAGGTAGGCAGAGGCTGCCCTTGAATGTTAGGAGAATCTTCTGGGTATGTAGCTGTTGAAGTGCAAGAGAGAGAGAGTGAGTGAGAGTGCTAAGCATAAGCAGCTTCAGTATCCAGAGTTCCTCTAAAGTGGATTTGTGTTACATTTGAAACAAGCAAACATTGACAATAAGATAATCCGCAAACTGATATGGTGTGGTGCTCTTTGTTAATGCCAGCTCTGATAGGTAAGATAAGCATGTGCTTCTGACTTTATACAATGCGCTCCTCTCTTGATAACTGAAGAAGAACCAGTCTGACTATAGTATGCCCCCACAAAGCATAATGCTTACTGGGGCAATGGATCTAGAGGTATTATATACTGGAACCTTAAGTAGCAGTGTACTGTTATCTAAGATTAAACTATATTCAGACTGTGCTGTGTAGCCCCATATCTTGCCTTTGCTGATGAATCTGTCAGAATGGACTATGACAGACCACTGTGCAGCCCCATATCTTGCCTTTGCTGATGAATCTATCAGAATGGACTATGTCAGATCACTTTCAATGTTGAGTGAGTATTCATTTAAGGCTTCATGTCAGTAATTGTTTGTGGTTTGATGTTACATGCTCTTAAGATTAGGATTGACCACATGCTGTTGTTTGTTTTGTGCCAGTTTTTTTTAGAAATAAAAATTAAATTAAATGCTGAGTTTACCCTTACTGGATTGGTGGTGCTATTAAAACTCTTAGAAATGTAAATGATTTTGGTGTATGAGAACGACATCAGTAGTGCATAGAGGATGAACCAGCTCGGCTTGTTCTAGATCTTCCTTCTTCTTTTCCCCTTATTTACAATTTGAATCTGTGCTGTTCTTAAGCAGAGAGTAGGTGCTGCCAAAATAGTGGACTCAGATAGAGAGCTATCCCTGTGGATTCTGATCTTGATGAGCAGAGAAATTAATCATGCAATTGTGTTTTGCACACAGGCTCTCGTTATCTAGTGATCTAATCCAAACCCACAGAATGAACAGATGAAGGTTCTCCATCTTTCATGTTCAAATGCTAATATCTCAGACCAAGTATTCCTTGCTGTCTTGTAGACTAACCAGCTCTCTCTTATCACTCTCTGTATCAACTGTCGCCTACTGATAGAGTCAGAGATAAGTTGTGAATATCCACAAGCATGTAACTAAGGTAGGCCCTGGACAGCCCCAAGGACAGGATATGTACTTTTACATTTTACATGTTGAGGTAGTGAAAATCTCTTAAATTAGTTTTTTGCTACTGCAAGCCCAATCTCTCCCATAGGTTAACATTGGGATTGCCCTATTGCATTTTATTAGTGTAATTCTCGATTGGCAAAGGATGGGACCTCTAAGTTTGGTGTTTCTGGAATCACAATTTAAAATCACAAGTTATGGTGAAGTCAGAATTGAAACTTTTTGAAATTTTGCATTTTCTTACTTTATATCATCTAGTGCCTTCTGCCCGTCTCTGAATACTTGTCTGGGTGGGTGACAGCTGGACTACTGTGAATTCCCCCAGACAGCCACACTCAAAGGGAGCTCATATGTGACTGAATGGCCATCTGCATGTTGATGTCCCATCTTGGGCAGGATGAGAGGGAGGAGCTGGCCCTTACACCGGATTGGGCTGGGTCCTGACCCCTCACAAAAGGCTGCATAACCCCCTCTGGGTTGTCTGGATCCCAGGCAGGAAGATCAGGGACTTTGTGCACTTCAAAGCCCTCTCTTTGAAGTGTCCCCCACTTCAAAAGCACAACTGGGTATTCTGCCAGGAAGAAGGACTGCTGTGCCGCTAAAGGGACTGTCACTCCACTGGAACTCTACGGACTTTGCTGGACTCCAGGTTTTCTGTGCCTGCCTTGCTGCCTGCTGCCCTCCTTGCCTGGGAGTGAGAAGGACTAGACCTGCATCTCTACATCCCCAGAACCAAAGTGGCTCCAAGGGCTTGCTGGCTTGCCTCCTATTCTGAAGTCTCAGGGACATTAAAGACATCCCTCAACTCTGCTACAGCTTCTGGACTCTGCCAACTGAGAGTGCTACCCTGCCAAGTGGTGCCAATCCTGGTCTTGGCCTTTGGAAGTGGATTCAGCAGCTGTTTTCTACAGAAATCCATGCATCGTCATCACTGAGCCAATTGGAATGATTGCATCTCTACTTAACACCGACCAATTGCTGCTGCAGCTGAGGACCAAGATATTACAGTACCAACTCCATTGGAACAAGCGCATCGTCTTCAGTCCTGGCGCATCACTTCCGCATTGCCAGCCGCGCATCTCGATGATGACTCATCACAAAAGGGTTCAACACCGCACCACTGCTTGATGACATTGTATTGACAACTGTGTGGCCCGATGACAATGCATCCCTAACTGTGTAGATTGGAACCAATGCATCGCCTCCACATTGTCCCCTCTGCTCCTCACTTCAGATCTTCAATGGCGATACCACCCTCCCCACAATGAACTTTTTCACTGGTCAGTTTTCACTATTTACTGTTTTAAGTGTTGCACAAGTATTTTACACATTGCCACCTAAGTTAAGCCTGCCTGCTCTGTGTCAGGTTACCAGATGGTGAACACAGGTTAATTTATGTCGTGTATCTGAGTCATCCTGACTAGGATTGTCGTTCCTGCTTAAATAGGGTGCATCCATCTTCCAACCAGAAACCCAATTTCTTACAACAATTCTGAGAGTATGTGTGTCAGCTGGTGAAAATGTAGTTGCACCTAGTCAACGGCTTGGGTCACCACTTAAAATGGCGAGTGCAGCGCCACTTTCCCTACACCCCTCAGCGCCCCCCTGGAGCTACCATGTATTTAAAATATGGCGCACCATGGCACAGTGTCAGAGGCAATAGCATCATTTTTCATGACACTATTGATGTACTCTACAGGAGCAGCCCCAAAACATTGTGACTACTCCTGCAGAGTACATATGGGCCCATTATAAATAATGGAAGCCCCCTTTTAACGCCTGCTCTGAGCAGGCGTTAAAAGTGCAGTACAAAATGTTGCACCATTTTTTTGACCCCCTCTGACAGAGGAATGCCCCCTTTGCATACATTATGCCTGGGGAAGGCATAATGTAGAGCAAACAGTTACAAAGTGGGGCAATGCATGCATTGCACCACTTTGTAAATAACGCACTAGGATTTTGGCCTCGTTGGGCCACATTGGCGTAAAAAACAAAAACACTAATGAAACGCAAGGTTGCTCTAGGGGCTTAAAAATATGCCCCTGAATCTGCTAAAAATTCTGTGATAGAACTTTTCAAACAGCAAACACACTGGCATATCTTAATAATGTTTTTTATATGCAGCCTGAATCAATTCTTTTGTGAGAAACCTGCCTATCATTTTCAATTGAAAGTCAATGCGATTCATAATACGTTTTCCACTAGCACACAAATTAATCTCTCTTACGGAAACTATTAAATTCATTCTTTGGGAATCACGACTCTCAATAACTTTACTCTTAACAATGGAGTAGGTGACAAAACTTATTAAATCAATTAAATCTGGTGCTCCTTCAGGTCCATGTCCTTCTAGGGTAGATTACTTAGTACTAGAGACAGTAGTTTTTCATCTCACCAAGCTTCAAAGCAGCCGATTTTCTCTGGATATTTTCCCAGACTCTGGAAAACGGCTTCTATACTGCCTTCAATAAAGAAACATTTGCTTAATCTGCTGTAGGTTAGCAGCTACTGCCCCATTTCCAGACTGCCAATTCTAGCCCACCATGAATATAGAGCTCTCCTCATTTTGAAACACCAACAAAGTACTTGGGTCAATTAATTTGGCTTCAGAAGCAGTCACAGCACAGTTTCTACCTTGACTGTAGCTACATAAGAAGTCAGAGCAATTGTGGATAGTGGGGGCAAGGCAGCACTCATCCTGTTAGGCTTGTTGGCTGCGTTCAACACGGTCAATCACTCAGTACTTTTAACCCGTCTTGAGAGTATAGAGATTAAGGTCTCCACCTTGGCTTTCTTCAGCTCCATTCTCATTGACAGAGAACAGTTGGTCACTATTTGGGACTACATTTCTAACTCCTTCTCTCTTTCTTCCCTACAGAGTTCCTAGGGTCTCATCATTATACCCTATACTTTTTAATACATATATATTACACCTTTGGCTAGATTGATTTGTTCCTATGGGTTTTCCATGGTATTGTATGTAGACGATACTCAGATTGTGGTTTCAATCACTCTAAGGTTGTGAGATGGTTCCTCAAATGCATGTTGGCATTTGGAAGGTGGATGAAGAAGGACTGCCTCAAACTTAATTCTGGCAAACCTGAGGTTCTGTTTTTCGATAATGATACATCCTTCTGGTCCCCAGTTAGTGGCATCAGGATTCATTCTTTCACCCCGTCCCTTTCATCTTGGAATACTGTTTAGTGATAGGCTGACTTTCTCAGACCAAATCAATCATGTAACTTCATTGTGTTTTTATATGTTTAGAATACCAAAAAAGTATTTCCTTGCATTTCTCTGGATCACCAGAAAATAGTAATATTTGCCTTAGTTTTATCAAGAATTGATTATTGCAATGCTCTCTACTTTAAAAATTTAACAGAGACTGTTAGGTAAACTTCAATCTTTTAGAATGCTACTGCGCACCTTCTTCAAGTGATTCCAAAGTTTCAGTCTAGCTCGCAGGCATTATTTAAATTCCGTTGGCTGTTGGTTAAGAAGCAGATTGCTTTTAAGGCCCTGTGTATTGACCATAAGGCTTTTCATGATTGTGGTCTGCAATACCTGAAGCAGAGTTTCTAGTGGAAAGTCCCTATAAGATCACTACATTCCACCTTTACAAATAAACTAGGGGTACCTATAAATAAAAAGGAAAACTGGATTGGAAGAAGTTTTATCTTCTCCATTGTAAAACTGTGGTATAGTCTGCCACTGCATCTAAAATCTCAAAACAGCCTAATACGTTTTAGGACATTGCTCAAAACATGGTTGTTTTCAAACCCTGAGCTCCAGCATTAGGTTAGCAACTTGCTGCAGGTCTGGTCCAGTTGGTTGCAGTCTAGTTCATCAATGTTTCATTAGCGTCAAGACACCTACGGACATTTGCGCACTTTATAAATATAACTTATTCTTTTATTCATTCATTCAATCCAGGTTGCGGAGCGTGTTGAGGATGCATTGTGCAGCCAAGGTGATTTGCAGAACCGTGATATGAGGTCCTACGTCATCATTGATGATCCTGTCAATGAGGGCTTGCAATGCAAAGACCGTCATCAAGGATACTTTGTGCAGTTGAGGCGATCTATCGGTTTTGAAGAAATGTGGTGCTACGATATGAAAACCTTTGTCACTGTCGAGGCTGCTGTTGATGAGAGATGTGCCATACGAGAGCCTACATCTGTAAAGCCTCACACAGTGGCGGTTCCAATGCAAGCTGCAAGATGAAAGTAGACTCCTTGCACTGAGAGAATCCTTGCAACAGAGGCAATATGTTGATTCTGCTCGAATTGTGCTGGGCAGCAGAGTATATGTGTCGATTTTGCTGGATTTTCAGATGGGGTAGTAGAACCCCCTTCAGGCCCACTTCAAAGGGTACAGGGAGAACTGGGGTGGCACCACAGGGTAGGGCAGACTCGGTGCAGAGTCCAGGTGCTGGTAATAAGAGACTAGCCCTTGGGGTAACTTTGGTGGTCCTGGTTTCAGGTTGCAGGTCCTGTACTTCTCACACAGGCAAAAGAGCTGCAGACAGTAGCTCAGCACTGCAGGCAGCAGCCCTCAGGGCAGCAGTCTAGTAGAGTGGCAGTCCTTTCAGCAGCATGCAGTCCTTCTTACTGGCAGAGTCTTCCACAGGTTCAGAAGGGTACTGAAAGGTTGGAATCTGACAACCAATACTTATACCCACTTCTGTCTTTAAAGTGGGAGAAGCTTCTAGAGGTTTCCCTTTGACCTGTACAGATGTCCTAACTTCCTGGCTCCAGACTAACTACAGGGGATATGCAGCTCTTTGTGTGGAGGCAAGACACAGCCCATTCAAGTATAAGTTGAGCTGTGCCCAGCTCCTCCCCCCATCCTGTCAGTGATGGCCCATCCAATTGTGGATATTGGGGGCAATGTGACACTCATCCTGTTAGATCTGTTGGCTATGTCAATCACTTGTAACCCATGTACCTGTTTAGGAGGAATACAAAAAGGCCAGCTGTCAACTACATCCAGTCATGTGACCCGAAACCAGGCTACAGGTACCAAATGACTAAGGCAGGAACTTTCTAAAAGGGACATTTTCAAAATTGTAATGTAAATTCCAACTTCAACATGAGAGAGTATTTTTCAGTACACTTCGAAAGATACAGAACATGAACTGATTATCTGTTTCTATTTGGATGTTACAGCTTATTAAATGTAACAAGATAACTGCAATGCTATCCTATAAGCGAGGTAGGCCTTGCAGTAGTAAAAAACTAATTGAAGAGTTTTTCACTACCAGGGCAAATAAACCTTAACACCTGTTGTCCAACTTTTTAAATGCACTTCACTCTGCCATATGGGCAATCCAGGGACGACTGTAGAAGTGACATATGTATTAAACATGAAGGTTTGGGACCTAGCAAGAGGTTTATTTTGCCAGGTCAAAATGGCAGTCTAAAACTGCACATGTAGGCTGCAAAGGCAGGTCTGAGAAATGTTTAAAGGGTTACTTTAGTGAGTTACACAGTAAATTGTGCAGGCTCACTAGCCGCATTTAATTTAGAGGTACTCAGTACATGCAGTACCACTTTACTAGGGACTTATAAGGAAGCTGAATACACCAACTGGGGATAAGCCAATGTTACAATTTCTTAAGGCGTGAGCATATGCACTCTAGCACTGGTTAGCAGTGGTAAAATGCACATGGCTCTGAGGCCAGCACACACTAGATCACCAAAAATGAAGGAGGAAAGTTAAACGTTTGGGAGAAGACTACCCTAAGGCTGGCAGGTCAAACAAATACCTTTTACAAGAATAATTTTTTTGTTTTTCCTCTTGGCCATGATGAGCATCAAGTATGATCTTGGAGTAATGTTGACTTTAATGTTAACTGAGGTAAAGCTTTAGCATCAAAAGCATCGTGGGGTGTTCCAATAGTACATTATTGAGATGTCCCCTGCTTCCATTTGAACCTTTAGTAAAGCTCAGTGACAGTTTGGGTCCCAAATATGAAATTACAGGTTATCTTGAATGTTAATATTAGCACCAAAAAGGACAAGGAGCCATCCGTGGTAATCTGGTTGCACTAGATCGGGCCTAAGTCAAAGTTAAGGATGACCATGATGGACAATGGGTTGATGCAGAGACTAAGGCCCTGATTTATACTTTTTGACACAAACCTGCATTAGCACAGGTTTGCGTCAAAAGGTTGACCTCTGGCTATCGCCATTCCTGGACGCCAGCCGGACATCATATTGAAGCTATGGTGCTAGCCAGCGGTAAGGCCCAGTTAGAGTCAAAATTATTGATGCTTTCCGGGTGGGGGAGGCGTAGGGGAAACTGGAGGTTTTGCGTGAAAAAATTGTGCTAGTCAGGTTAGAGTAAAAAAGTGACTCTAACCTGATTAGCGTCATTATTTTCACGCACAACCCCCATGGACATGACTCCTGTCTAAGTAAAGACAGAAGTCATGCCCCCCGGCCTAATGGCCATGCCCAGGGGACCTAAGTCCCCTGGGCATGGCCATTGGGCACAATGCCATGTAGGGGGTCCAAGTTAGGCCCCCCTATGGCACTTTGCAAAAAAAATAAAAAACAAATCCTGGACTTACATGGGATGGGTCCCCCAATCCTTAGGTGTCCTCCAGGTGTGGGTGTGAGTGGGTGAAGGTGGGGGTGTCCCTGGGGGCAGGGAAGGGCACCTGTGGGCTGTTTCCATGGTCTCTGACTATGGAAAAAGGCCCACAGGGCCCATAACGCCTGGCACGACACAGGTGTTAAATAATAGTGCTAAGCAGGCTTAGCACCATTATTTAAGGCCCTCCTCCCCCATGCGTAATTTTTACATAGATATTTTGGATAAATAAGGCGCTAGGGCCTTTGAGTCATTTTATGCCCTAGAACACCTACCTTGCATCTCATTGACGCAAGGTAGTTTTCATCAGGCAAAAAAATTACTTTAACTCCAATATTTTGGCGCTAGACATGTCTAGCATCAAAATATAAATATGGAGTTAAGTTTGCGCCGGATTTGCGTAAAAAAAAAAATGACACAAATCCTGTGCAAACGGAGTGTAAACATGGTGTATACTGGTGTAAAGTTTGAACTTAGAATTTGTTTTTCCAGAAGGAATCCTTTCTGTTTTGCAGAATAAAATTTCCTGGTGCTTCCTCTCCAGAAAGCTGGTATAATTTAATGTACAAACCCTTGGAACAGGTAGGGACCTATAAATAAATTAAATCTGCCATTCATGTATATGCCAATTTTAATATGTTTAAAGGCAAGATAACACATATTTTACCACGGGTTAGCAGGGGTAAAATGCACAGAGTACTAATACAAAGAAAAACGGGTTTACCTACGGAAGGCAAAAAAAAGTGATCATGCCCAACATGCATTATTTGGTTTCATTATCAGAACAAACTAATATATCATTATGTTCTACCTCCACAAAAAGTATCGGATAGAAGGATGAAGATAGTAATGCTTAAACTTCCCACAGAAACTGTGATTGTCCTTACAGAAGTCCTTCCTTTTCATGAGTAGCTTTAAGAAGGTCCTTTCTATCGATTCATTTGAGTGTTGAGAATTAATGTGGAACCGGAATGAATGATACTGGGAGGTGCATAACCCTATACATCCAGATAAAAAAGTGAAGTTTTCGCAGCTGCGCCTGGTTTTGCCTGCCTCTAGGCGTGGGCATAAAATACTCAGGTATGGATGAGTGGAACTTGGGGTGATGAAGTTTGCTAGTAATCATTAAGAACAGTGTGCTTCCTACATTTTCCATTAGCCCACAACCAATCTTTGTTCAGTGTCGTGGTGTGCATTGACATAATTTGCCACCTACTGTGAACTGCTGCAGTAGATTGTTACCATCTCTTATACTACACAAACAGTTCCGCTTCTCGGCTCTGTTCAAGGGGGAGAGTGATCTGAAGCCAGGCATGGATAACTCGAGGGAGTGCTTTTCGATCTAGTGCTCACATAGCGACCCGAGGCACCTTTTCCAATGTTAATTTACATTATGTCACTTTTTCCCCGTCAGTGTCTGTATTTTAAGGTGTGTTTTTATTACAAGAGATAAGGGGCTTGCGTTGTACGAAACAAAGCCAGTAGCATGGCCCTCTTCAATTTACGTCCTGGGGGCAAAATATTCTTCAACTACGCTGCCCCTTTGCTGTACCATTTGACGTATTTGAGTGTTCAAACATGTACTACTACTGACTGGCGTTAGGGAGAGTTTTACAAGTTGTGCCATTAAAAGCACCCTAGAAACAGTGACGTTGTACACATTCTGTATACTTGTGTTTTGTATTCATTTAAGTGAGACATTTTGTGTCATCAGGCTCCAAACTCAGTGAGACCAGTGTTCTTTACCTGCACAGAATAACCTACGTTACTCTGTGCTGCAGGGGCGACATAGTCAGCTCTTCATATTCTGGCTGCAAAGCCAAGATCACAACATCCAATTTCTGGAATTTTGCACAAAACTTTAACATAAATAAGACCGAGGAAGGTGCACGTAATTATTCTATTGCTATGGTGAAGGCTGTTTCCTCAAGGCCTATTTTATTCTGCGCTTGTGTTTGCTTTTCAGTGGAAAGACTGAAATATAAATTCTGAGATGGGAACCAGAGTATGTAATGTGCAGTTCATGTTTTTTGCATTCATTTTCTAAGGTGGCTGCTACTTATGTCTAAGGTAACTATAACTGGCGCCCCTGCCATCCACAGGTTTGCCATACATAATTTAATTTCAAATGTTGCAGTCATATTATCAATGATGTTATAGAAGTTCTCCTCAGTGAAGTAAAATGTAATGTAATTCTCAGTGCATGGCGAGGGCGAGAGTTATAGTTATTTTACGGTACGCATTATAGTTACTTGAACTATAACTGGTGAACTTCAGTGGTTTTCTATGTTTAAAATGACATGTGTTAACTGACATTTTCACACACCTGTAATGTCACTTCAGCCTTTGTTTTTTCAGTGAATTTCTAGTTTTTTTTAAAGTAAAGTAATATTTTATTAAGATACATAAAGCCAACCCCCTGCCACGCTGGACCCTCCTGTGTGTGTGTGGAGTGGGGGGGTGGGCTAACCCTAGGCCTGGGGTTAGGCCCCGCATCCAACCCCCTACCCAGGTAACCCTTGTGCTGCATAAAGCCCTTGGCCATGCGCAGTGCGGGTTGGCCGTAGGGCCTAACCTCTGAGCAGGGTTAGCTGTGGGAGCTGTATATTTCAATAAGTCACACAATTTATTACATTTATCACTAAAAAAAATTTAGAAAGTTTTTGGAAAAACATCGATGTCCCTGTCTCTTTTTGTATAGTTTTTAGTGTTACATCTTGTTAGTGAAAATGTGAAAACAAATAGTCAAAGACATATTTTCTTTTTTACAATAGGGCAAGAAAGCTACAGGAGGGTTCTGAATCTTCTTTTATACATCTCCAGGCCCCCTAAAATGCAGCCATAAGAACCAGCCCCTAGAGGACACTGCACTCACAAGTGTAGATCATAGCTCCAGCCAATAGAATGCTTAAAAAAAATACCGTAAGCTCTCCTGGGGTCATGGTTTTAATAACCCAGGAGACGTATTTTTTTTTTTTACTTTTCAGGGGGGCTTCTTCACTTCCTGTAGTCCCCCTGACAACATTAAACAAATGATTAGTGGTATCCCTCCCTATTCTAGGGGGACCACCAAGCTTAAAAAGTTAAACAAAAAAACCATTGCAGGGCATTATGGGGTGCTCCATGCTGGAGAAGTGAACATCTCCTGCTGCTCATTTATTTTTGAATTTAGTGTCCCGGTGCCTACCCGGGATACCCTTTGTTTATAAAATTATTGGGGAAGGGGATGGGCAACATAATCCCTGAGTTTTTACAGCCCCGGGAACCCCATCCCCTGGGGACCTCATTTACAAATAAGGGAGGGGGGGCGCATGGCCCCCTCCCAGACCCTATGTGGGCCTATTTTTTAAATGAATGGTAGGGTGCACGCGGACCCTCTCCCCAAACCTCCTTGGCACCTAGAGGTGGGCTCCCTGTCACCCATTTGAGGCACTCACAAGCCACTAGTTGAGGTCACAGGGAGAGTCAGAGCAATGTGTATTGGCCTTCTGCAGGAGCACAGGCAGGGAAACAGAAGTGTGTTGTCTCCCGCTGTTTCCTGGGGGTGAACCAACCCCAGGGAATGGGGTCTCTGGGCCTGAACAGGCTTTGTGAGGGGAAATATGGCCCCCTCACCATAGAAATGGCGCTTGGCCCCAGTGGTTGGATCACTAGGGCCTACAAAGGCCTGGGGAGGGAGTCACCTTATGCCTTTTTTCACATATTTTTTAGGATTGTGGACTGAATCCTGAGTCTTAAGATGGTTGCCACCACATTCTTTTTGATGTGGTGGCATCCAATCAGATCTCCGCTGGAGATCAGTCTGCCCCGTAGATCCTCCGCAACGTGAAATACAAAATATTTGTGAGAATTAGTTGCTCAAAAACTACTGTTTGGATTTACACCAAACTCACAAAAGACACTGTTTCCGTACAAAAATGTAGCTTTCTGCCAAATTTGGAGTAAATCTGATCAATGTTTTAGGCTAACTAAAGTTCTTGTAGAAAAATGAATGGGGAACATGCGTTTTAGGACCCCCATTTTTCTCAGCACCTGCTCAATTGGTCACGCTGAAACTTTCAGGGGAAGGAGTTGAGGTTGAAGAACTTTTTTTCTGGAATGTTTTGTGAAGATTCGTCAAACGGCACCACAGTTAACAGGAAAACAAAAATGCTAGTCCTGTGGCCATATTAAGTCACATTAATTACTAAAAAAAATTTTCTATTAATTAATGAGTTTTTAATATCAGTTCCATAGGCTTTTTTGTGGTCATTCTTTATTGTGTCACCATCCACATATCAATTAATGAGACCATGTTAGGGGCAGTGGAAAGTGAGAGTGAAACGCAAATCGTGGTACATCACCTACTTTAAAGATAGGGAGGAGCATTTTCCACATGTGATACAACTATGCACATTTTGGAAGAAGCATGGTACATTAGAATGACTTATTAGGGATTACCGTAGTGCCCCCATCAAGATAGAGAAAAAAGAAAAAGAGTGATAACATGCGGCTACATATGGCCACCAAGAAAGAACCTGAAGGACACAACCATCCATATGAACAGACCATAGGTCTATCACTCTCTCCACCGGCAGTAAGTACCTAATTGAAAGGTATAGGTGTGTGAAGTTTTACTGTTTAAAAAGAGTACCTAGAACTGGAGAAAGGTGGCAATCTTGTCTTACCCCTATATATAAGCCATTCATGTGAGTCTGTTTTATACATTTCAGGAAGCCATTCATCATGTATTGGTTGTTATGTTATTCTCAAGTGCCATAGGACACACAGTAAGCCCAGCAGCCGGGAGGCTCCACCTGTTGTTAGTTAATTCTGGAAAGTCAGACATGCCAGGTAAAAAAGCTAATGATCCCTTTAGGATAACGGGGTCTCCAAGGCCTCAAAAATTGAGGTCTTAATGTAAGAGCAGTATGTGGTGAGTTCTGGGCATTTGTATAGTATATGTGGGAGGTCACAATGACTGTGTGTGCATCTCCAACAATACCAGTCTTGGAGTGTTTTGAAAAGGGCACATTTCATCCTTGAATCCCAGATGCCCTTGCCCAGGTTTTTGATGAGGTATGTCCAGTCTTCGTCTGAATAGTATGCATTCTGCAGTCATTGCCAATGGGTCTGTGACTAACACAGGAGGTGTTGGGAAAGAAGGTACCACACTAATAGATTATAAAATCCCAAGACCACGTCCTTAAACTGGCCCCACAGGGTGAGGTATTGCAAGATAGGGAATTGTTTGTTCACCCATGGTGACTGGGCAAGGCTGCAGGATAGGGAGACTTTTAGTTGCCAATATTGTCACAGCAGGGAGACGGGTAGGCGTAATTCTGTCCATAGGGTCTCAAAAAGTTTAAACTGGGTGTAGTGCATCAGATTGTCAGTAGTAAGGTTACCATCCTGATATCTCTCTACTGGCCTACTTGCTAAGGTACTCAAGAAGCCTGTCAATCAGCAGCACACCAGCTAACTGAAAGAAAACAAAAAACAAACTACCGGACACCTCCCAATCAGGTTTTCTTTCCAACCACAGCACAGAGACTGCACTCATCGTCACCACTGACAATATCAGAGTAGTTCTTGACCGCGGTAAAAGTGACGCCCTGATCCTCCTCGATCTATCAGCCGTGTTCGACACCGGGTCCCACCACACTCTCATCAACAGATTCCACAGTGTCGGAATACAAACCAACACCCTCAAGTGGATCATCTCCTTCCTGACAGGATACACTCGGAGTATCCGGCTAACCCCTTTAACCTCTGCACCTAAGAGCATTATTTGCGACATACCCAAGGTCCATCTCTCAGCCCCACTTTGCTCAATACATACATGACCCCCAGACCAACATCATTAATTCCCACTGACTCAACATCATCTCCTATGCAGATGATACTCAACTGATTCTCTCACTTACTGAGACCCCTCTACCACCAAAAACAACTTCTGCAATGCCATGACAACTGTAGCTGGCTGGATGACAACTAAGTACCTCAAGCTTAACTCAGACAAGATGGAAGTCCTGATCTTCAGGAAAACCATCTCCATTTGGGACCAAAGCTGGTGGCCAGTGAAACTCGGACTCACTCCCACACCTAGAGACAACACTCGCAACCTTGACATCATCTACAGAGAGCTGAACAAGACGCAGCAGATCAACGCAATTGCCTCCTCCCTCTTCCACACGATCCACATTCTACGCAGAAACTTCAAATGGATCACAACTGACACTAGGAAAACCACCACCCAGGCCCACCTCACGAGCCGCCTCGACTATGTCAACGCTCTCTACACCAGCATATTTACCCAGCTCCTAAAGAGACTCCAGACAATAGAGAACACCACCACCAGACTCATCCACAACCTTCCCAGCTGCCCCCACCTCACCCCCCAACTCAGAAACCTCCACTGGCTTCCTGTCCAGAAGAGATGTCATTTAAAGCTCCTCACACAGGCCTACAAAGCCCTACATGATCAAGGTCCAAACTACATCAACTACCGTCTACACTTCCACCACGCCACCCAACACCTGTGCTCTTCCTCTCTGGCCCTTGCACACAAACACAGAATCTGACACAGTGGCGGCCACTCCTTTTTCTGCATGCCACAAAGGCCTGGAACCACCTCCCACTCCCCCTCTGAACTGCACCCTCACTGGCAGGCTTCAGGAAGACCCTCAAAACTTGATTCTTCAAAAAAGACATTGCCCTCCAGCATCCAGACAGCGATGTTCTCTCCAAATGATTGATTAATTGATACATGGACCTGCAGATGGGCTATTTAAGCAGATACTGGTGTTGTGCCATAAAGCCATTAATTTGTGCAGCCATGCATCGCAGTTAAGCAAGTTGTGTACATGTGTCCACATCTTGACCCTGGCCTGTATGGTACAGTTAGCATTACAGTGTAGGGGGGTGATCCAGAGAAATACAGTATGTTTAGGCCTGGGCCAGATCCCATCATTTGGTGCTCTATACAGACCCAGAGCAGACTCTTTGGTAGAGATGGAGTGCAGTGTAGTAGTGTTCCATGCTCATCAGGCTCAGTCCTTCACAGCGTCGATGGGCAATGAATTTCAAAATGTTTATTTATGGTCCATTATCCCCCTATATGAACACTTTGATGCCATTTTCAATTTCATTATGTACAGAGGTCTGAAACCACCAGTGCAAACATTCTCAGAATGTACACCAACAGAGGAACTATAACTATTTTGACTGCCTGCATCCTCCCCAAAGAGAGAGATTGAGGTGAGCCCATTTCACATATTCTCACTTAGTTGCAGCTATCAGTGGGTCCTAATTGTCTGGCATCATCTTAATAGTCCATGGTTAATTTACACTCTTTGGTATTTCAAACGGTTTGCCTTCCATTAGAAGTTATAGTCAACTATATCCACTTTTGTGGTGATCTGGGGGAGTGGCTTCAGTTAATCTGATGGCCTGAAAATGTCAAGAAATAAGAAATGGTTGACATAAGGGCTAATAGAGATGTGGGTAGGTCAGCAAGGGTTAACAGTATGTCATCAGCATACTGCAGGATTTTAGAAGCACTTGCCATGGGGAGATTACCTACAATGAGTCAATCCTGCCAGATTGTGACTGCTATGGGCTCTTAAGCAAGTATGAACAGCCAGAGAGAGAGGGCATCTTTAACAAGTCCCTCTCTTGATTTTGAAGGGGTCCAAGAAAAAGCCACTACAGTTGACTTGTGTCAATTGTGCATCATACAGCCATTAAACCTTTGAGATAAAATCATCACCAAATGTGAACCTTCAAAGCATCTGGAAGAAGTATAGTCATTCAATATGGTCAAAAGCCTTCTTAGCATTTCTGTCCTGTCCTTCAAGAGCCAAAAAACATGGGACTAGGTGAAGGGATCATTGGCGGGAAATCCTACTGGGTACACATCCCACTGGGAGTCAAGTAGCAATGTGGGAATCACCCATTTAAGGTGTTTCGCTAATATCTCTGCCAGTTGCTTCCTGTCAGCAGTAAGCAGGAATATAGGGAAATAACTGCCACATTGTAATGTGTCGTTCCCTGATGTATGGAGAACTGTAATGAGTGCACTATTGGAGAGGTGTGCTAAGCTATCTTTTTCCTCAGCCTTCTTGAATGCTTCATAGAGACAGTCAACTTCTGTCAGTTGCATCCATCTGTAGAATTTCCAAGGGAAGCCACCTACCCCAGGCACTTTGTTATAAGGGATGTTAGCAAATTGTGATATTTCCTTTTCATTATTTCACCCGCAATGAGGGCTCTGCCCTGATCATTCATTAATAGGTAGCCCCTCAAAGAACTTGCATTGTATTCCTGTGTCTCCCTCGACATCTGAGCTATGGGGGTCAGTGTGGTAGGTCACAAAATTATTAGTTACCTCTCATAGGGTTGTTACCAGTATACCACCGGTACCATGAATGGCTGGAATGGCCATTGTGGCTTCCCGCAGATGCAATTGTGCAGATAGCAAGTGGCCTCCCTTTTCACCCTCCTCATAATGTCGGGTTTGTAGGCAGTTTAGCATGTATTCCACTTTAGAAGTGAACATCATGTCCTATTCCATTTTTGCATGTTCCAGATTTCGATCTAGTAGTGGGGCATAGGAGATGTGATCGCAACATGGATGTAATGTCACTTTCTAGGGCTGTCTGGCGGTCTAACCTATTTTTATTAGAGAGGGTGGAATCTCGCATGATGTGGCCACTGAGAGTGGCCTTAGCCACATCCCAGACTATCTGAGGGGATGTTCTGAGCCCTTATTATCGTCAGGGTGTCAGCGAGGCTAGATCCTTGGGGTTTGCGCCTGTTCCCAATATGTCCACCTCTTGGCAGCTCCAAACTCTACTAGCTATCATAGCACAGAGTTAAACAATGGCCAAGCGGGGGATGGGGTTTAGGTTGGGAACAGCAAGGAAGGAGATCTGTGGAAGCAAGAGTTAAGAACACAATAGCAAGGTCATTCACAATAATCTTCATGAACTTTGTTTTAATTCGTTATGCTCTAATAACATAAGAGATCAAGAACTTTTCAATAGCGTGACCTTTTTATAATCATATACTCTGGACATTGAACTCTCTCAAGTTAATCCTTAGAATAGCAATTACGTCACAACAAGAGTCGATGAGTACATTAGTTCCCAAAGAATTAACTGCTATAGGATTCATGAATGACACTGTAGAATAGGTAAACTGACTAAACTTGTTTTGTCTAGAAAGATCACACTCAGGATTCAATTGCCCAGAAATTATGGCGCACCTTATGGCTAGACTGCACATCAAGACTCAAGTACCTAGAATGATCGCGCGCTCTGCCAATCTGAACTGCAAGGGTTAATTGCCAAGAATGAATCGCGCTCACTGTTGCCGATTCAACCATCAAGATTCAAATGCCTCAAAATGATCGCACACTCTGCCGATCCGAACTACAAGAGTTAATTGCCAAGAATGAATTGCGCACACTGTTGCCGATTCAAATATCAAGATTCAAATGCCTCGAAATGATCGCGCACTCTGCCGGTCCGCACTGCAAGGGTTAATTGCCAAGAATGAATTGCGCACACTGTTGCTAATTCAACCATCAAGATTCAAATGCCTCGAAATGATCACGCATTCTGCTGATCCGAACTGCAAGGGTTAAGTGCCAAGAATAAATCACGCATACTGTAAATCACAAAGCCAAAAACTTAAACGTTTCTAGAAACGGAGTCGGGGGGCCTACCCCGACCTCCACTTTACCGCCTTGCTTGATGATCAGCAAGATAATGAGGACAGGGCCAGGAAATGTCCAAGTAGGCCTCCGGAACAGGAGCCCAGGAAAATGCTGCTGCTCTGCACCGAGATCTCTGAATAGTGAGCATGTAGAGCTGGGCTGGGTTCCCTAAATAGACCCAAGCCCCGCCCACATGCCACACCCAGCCAGGCTGCAGGAAAGGCTTGAAAATGAACAATACATTACAAACAGCATTAATGACATTTCAAGATAAATACCTGCAATGCAAAAAGTTAATATGCAATATCAACACATAATGCATGAATTGTTACATTGCATAAGGTTTGTCATTTTGCATTATGTTGCCCGTAGAGCGCGCACTGTCCTGGTGTTGAAACAAGGTAAGTAGAGAGATGAGGTTTAAAGTGTACCCCTTCAGCCGCCATTCTGTGCTAGGAAACATTAACATGCCAGGGCTTTCTGTGGTGGTATAGTATATTATAGTCAACTGAGAAACCTATAGGAGTGTGATCAGTGCATGCAGGGTTAAAAATTACATTATTGTGGTTGCAGGCGATCACCGCTTGCATCACTGGGAAGTAGTCCATAAGGGAGTAGCAGTCCTGGACATGAAAATGAAAGGTATAACCTTGGTCCACTGGATGGAGGAGATGCCATATATCGAACATACCATGATCATCTTGGAGGTCCTGCAGGAGACCTCAATCATGGCCATGCATTATGTCCAGGTGGCCTGGCCATTCCATAATCACGCCAGGAGCAAGATTCCAGTCACCACCCAAGACTATATGGGAGTTCCCTAATTAAGTCAATATACAATTAAGGCAGAGAAGAAGAAGAGCTTTACTTCTGGTTGGGAAATAGATCAACCCCACCCGAAGACCCTTTTGCCAGTCTTAAGCTTGGCCACTACATAGAGGCCATCATCACCTGTCCAGGAGTGTAATACCTGGCATGGCAGTGACTTCTGCACCAATGTCGCTTCCTCAAATTTGTGGGTTCCAGCACTTGAAGTTGGTACCCCCTGGGGCTGTGAGGGAGAAAATTACATTGAAAGACGTGTCCCACTCGTTTTCGTTTAGGTTTGGTGGATTCTATGCATGACAGGTGGGCCTCTTGAGCTACGTCCAACAATATAGATGCTAGGTAGGAGAGAATTTTTTTCCACTTAATGTAACTTAGTACATTGTTCACTTTGAAGGAAATCACTTGCAATGGGGCAGCAGTCATATCTGGTGTGGGGGTAAGAAGTAAGGTGGGTGGTAGAGAGTGGTGGAGGGAGACAAAGACCATTCGGCAAAGGCATGGGCAATCCCAAACTCTGGAATGGGAAGTGAGGAAATGGGAAAGTATTCCTATTTGTGGGGGGTGGATAGGGCAGATGGTATCCCTAGCAGGAAGCCAGTCTCTGGCAAAGGGGCTGCCCCCTGTCCAGACATACTAAGGGGAAGACCTGTCATCAGTAGGTCCAAACTGCAGATCTCATCCAGTCCCCAAACTCAACGGAGAGGGGGCAGTGATAGTTAGCAAGTGAAATCTGAGTGACGCATGCTCAGCCGGACTTCCAAAGGGGGCTACCAATGTCCAAGGCAGCAGGGAGTGATTGTTTCAAAGATGTTCTAGTTTTGTCCCAGGTGGCTTTGTTGGTGAGTTCCTCCATGAATTGTAAGAAGTCATCTGAGGACTTCTTAGAGGCCCTGTCAAGGTTTTGCCTCACCCATTATGAAGGTTGACCTCTTCAAGATTGTAGATGTCCAGCTGGAGGTGGAGGCAGGGCGATGTCCATATGCTTATTTTGCAGGCAGTCTTAGGAGTGGGCCAAGTCTTTTGGCTCAGGATTGTCTTTGGAGTAACTGTCCATTGCTACCCACATTGGGGCAGGTTCCAGGAGGTCATGTTTAAAGTCCCCATTCTGAAGGTGTGGTCTGAGTTGAAAAAGGTCTTTCTGTTTGGCATTAGTTTTTACAGAGTAATTCACAGCACTATATGCACTTTATGACTATTCAAGTCACCTGGAACATGGTTTCTGGAAAAAGACAGGATTTGGCAGACCTGTTCATTACGCAGAAAACAAGTAATAGTCCGATGGGGTCTTGTCTGAATGTCTGATGGTGGCTTCCAGGAGTGGATTCTATGAGCCCTCTATATCGTCAGAGGAAGAGCAAAAGTGAGGCAGAGTAAGTGTGGAAGCAGATCCAACAGAAAGGCCCAAATGTTGTTTTTTGACTCTTCAGGGATGCCATTGAACCAGACATTATTCAGTTGTGCCCTGTCCTCCAAGTCAACCACATTCTTTTTGAGTTGCCAGATGTCCTGACATCGGGAGTCAGCATTGTCCAGCCACTCCTCAATGAGGGTTGTCAGCATATCCAGGTTGTCCATCTTAAAGTGGAAAAAACCCAGATCCTCCCGGAAGGTCATCATATCCGCAGTGAGATCCAAGAGCTTTGTATCCAAGGACCCCCAACTGTGCCCCCGCCTCCAATATTTCCTTGAGGAGCTGCTCCATTGAGGCTTCTGGGGGGGTGGGTTAAAGTGCAACCTGAACACTGCTTGGAGCCTCCCACTACCTCCATTAACAGCAGCTGACGGGTTGCCTTACTGCTAGCTGTATTTTCAGTTGGCCTCACAGAGGTGTCTGCAGTCTTGCCGGTGGTTGGTCTGAGGCGCTGGCAAGGACGAAGACTTGGGGCACGAATCCAAAATAATAATTGGAGCTGGGAAGTCAGCTTGAGGGTCTGAGACAGAGGAGCCAAGGAGCTATGGCAACTAAGAGTGAAGGTTCATCAGAGAAAGTGTTATATGGCCCCCTGTGCCACAGAGACAGTGGTGGTACCAGGCACAGTTCTGGGCCCCAAGTGCAGGTTGCAAACACCCAAGGAAGGAGAGGATGTGTGGTCAGTAAAGCAGTATGGAAGTCCCTAAGGGTCAGCATTTGGTTGCTGAAATCAGACAACTGTCAGGGACCCCTGAAGGTTGAAGGTCCATCTTGCAGGGCATGGAAGCCAGTCATGGCCTGGGGGGCCCCCTCTGTGGCCAGCGGTTTGGTGTAAGAAGCTTTCCGGCGGTAATTACACTGGGAGTGAGAAACTGCATCCCAATCAGAACAATGCAGGGGAGTTCTCGCAACGCAGCACTGTGTCTCCAACACCCCCCCTCTCAATTTGTAGGTGTTGCTGTGGAATGGGGGAACACAGTGTGGGGCACTGCATAACCAGGAGATACAGGGGCTGCAGGAGGGCACAGTCAAAAGCCTGCAAGGCTACCTAGATGGCATGTGTTCAAGCGGTTGCCTTCATTCGGCTGTGCAGGCCTAGACATGGCAACTCAGAACTGGGCAGGACAGCATAACTGTGTGCAGGCAGCCCCAGCACTGTTTCCTGAAGAATTCACCCACACCGTGGGCGTGGTGCCGAATTTGCATGGGTCACGGCCCACCCAGGAGCCATACAGGCTGCAGGAGGACATAAGCAGAAGACTGTGAGGCTGGCTACAAGCTGCTGTGTAGGCCTTGGCAGAGAAACATAAGAAATGGGTTCTCAGGACCAGCCCTGACTGTCTTGTAGGTCCTTTTACCTTTGCCCACCCTTTCTCTGACAGCAGCCCCCAGTTTGAGCATATAGGCACATGGAAAGAGTCACCTACGGGCCAGAGGAGCTTCATCCAGAGACAGCCATGTTGGTTGTGGCCAGAATCTGCCAATGAAGGCAGTTATTGTTAATTATATTATTATTTTGCATTTTTATATGTTAAGTACATTTTATATATTTGTATAAATATGAGTTTTTCCATATCGTTACCTGTTTTTTGAGGATATTTTGTTCTCAATATTTTTGGGCACAAAAGTTTTCACATCATACTCTGGTGTTATAATTTTGTTACTCATGATATTCTGTCATACAACCCTCTGTCCCTCTAAAATACTTCATAGTATGAGAAAAGTAATAATTCCTGTGCTAACCATTGTTTTAAAGCATTTCTTTGAATCTGGGAAGGTCCCTAATAAACGGAGAGAGCAAATCAAACTATTGACCTATATCACTTCTTCCTATTATTGGAAAAACACATGTGACAACATGAACAATTCAGATGAACCATCAGTAGAAAAAACACTTACTGGACATAGCACAATATAGATTCAGACCAGCTATGGAACAGAGACCATCTTGGTTACCCTCCTAAATGACCCAAGAATGAATCGAGACAGATGTCACCCAGTCCTCTTAATATTCTTAGATATCTCTGCAGCATTTGATACAGTTGATCATAATATTCTGGAGGACTGCTTATGGAAAGTCCGAATCAGAGGAACTGAACCATCCAGGAGTCAAACCTTGTCTATTCACCCATGCAGGTGTAAGTATAGCAAAGTCACATGTGAAGTCCCTCAAGGACTATCCTTGTGATCTATTCTTTTTATTGTATACTTGCAGCCCCTCTTGGCACTTATATTTCCTTTTGGAATAGAATGTACATCTTACAATGATGACAACCAGCTTTATGTCCTTGGACCATCCTAGGGTGGAAGTCAAGTCTTTTTAACACATGTATGCTGTCAATTCATTGTTGGATTAGCAAAGCCAGGTTTAAGCAGAATGCAGATAAAACCGAGATTCTCATCCTGGGACCTGATTCTCTTTGGGCAACTGAACTTTGGCCCCCTAGCTTCGAAATTCATAAAATAACCCAGGCTTTCAACTAGATTAAGAAGTATCCCTTGAAACCCAGAAAAGTTCTGTTGTTGTGGCATGCGCATTTCACATAAGGGTTCTAAAGATGTTTTTTAGAGTTAGCCCTCAAGAATGTAATGCTAAGGAGGTAGCAGCTTCCATTCTCTTGAGGCTGAATAATACTAATGCATGTGACCTGGGCCTCTCTTTTGATCTTTTAGTTAGACTGCAACTGATTCAAAATTCTGCAGTCAAACTTGTTACCTGCTTTTGAAAGTTTGACCACATTACACAGGTCGGGAGGCAATTGCATTGACTATGAGAACAACAACAATTGTTTTAAATCTCTTTCCCTGATCCACTGAGCCCTTTATAAAACTAAGCCATCTTTCTTCAAAGAGTGGATTACCAGATACTACCCAAAGAAGGAACTGCGTTCTGCCTTCATGGTCTTGACAGTAGTCAGGTGAAGTCTACCGGGAAGGACATTTTTAAACGTTTTGGCGTTGAAAACCTGGAACTAAGGCCCATATTTATACTTTTTGACGCTAAACTGCGCTAACGCAGTTTAGCGTCAAAAAATTTAGCGCCGTCTAACGCCATTCTGAAGCGCCATGCGGGTGCCGTATTTATGGAATGGCGTTAGCCGGCGCTAGCAGACCGGCGCTGCCTGGTGTGCGTGGAAAAAAACCACGTAGACCAGGCAGCGCCGGCGTAGGGGGAAAATGGCGTTAGGGCGTCTTAAAATGGGGCAAGTCAGGTTGAGGCAAAAAAATCGCCTCAACCCGATTTGCGCCATTATTTTCGACGCCCAGACGCCATTTAAATGACTCCTGTCTTAGTAAAGACAGGAGTCATGCCCCCTTGCCCAATGGCCATGCCCAGGGGACTTATGTCCCCTGGGCATGGTCATTGGGCATAGTGGCATGTAGGGGGGCACAAATAAGGCCCCCCTATGCCACCCAAAAAAAATTAAAAAATATAAAAAATTATACTTACCTGAACTTACCTGAATGTCCCTGGGGTGGGTCCCTCCATCCTTGGGTGTCCTCCTGGGGTGGGCAGGGGTGGCAGGGGGGGTCCCTGGGGGCAGGGGAGGGCACCTGTGGGCTCATTTTGAGCCCACAGGCCCCTTAACGCCTACCCTGACCCAGGCGTTAAATAGTGGCGCAAATGCGGGGTTTTTTGACCCGCCACCTCCCGGTCGTGACTTTTGCCCGGGAGTATAAATACGACGCATTTGCGTCGCCGTCATTTTTTTAGACGGGAACGCCTTCCTTGCATCTCATTAACGCAAGGAAGGCGTTCACGCAAAAAAATGACGCTATTTGCCCATACTTTGGCGCTAGACGCGTCTAACGCCAAAGTATAAATATGGCGTTAGTTTTGCGCCGAATTTGCGTCGAAAAAAACGACGCTAATTCGGCGCAAACGGAGTATAAATACGGGCCTAAGTATTTATGGGTATTGGATATGTAACCGAGCACATCTTCTGAATAAATGAAAAATTTATTTATTCGAGTGATCTAAATCAAAGAATAAACATTGTATTCTTTTCTTTCAAAGTCACACAAACATACTTCTTGTCAGCTTAACCCCTTCGCTGCCAGGCCTTTTCCCCCTCCTGTGCCAGGCCTTTTTTTGCCTATTTGGAGCAGTTCGCGCTTAGGCCCTCATAACTTTTTGTCCACATAAGCTAACCAAGCCAAATTTGCGTCCTTTTTTTCCAACATCCTAGGGATTCTAGAGGTACCCAGACTTTGTGGGTTCCCCTGAAGGAGGCCAAGAAATTGGCCAAAATACAGTGAAAATTTCGTTTTTTTCAAAAAAATTGGAAAAAGTGGCTGCAGAAGAAGGCTTGTGGTTTTTCCCCTGAAAATGGCATCAACAAAGGGTTTGCGGTGCTAAACTCAGCAGCTTCCCAGCTTTCAGGAACAGGCAGACTTGAATCAGAAAACCCAATTTTTCAACACAATTTTGGCATTTTACTGGGGCATACCCCATTTGTGCAATTTTTTGTGCTTTCAGCCTCCTTCCAGTCAGTGACAGGAATGGTCATGAAACCAATGCTGGATCCCAGAAACCTAAACAGTTCTGAAAAGTAGACAAAATTCTGAATTCAGCAAGGGGTCATTTGTGTAGATCCTACAAGGGTTTCCTACAGAAAATAACAGCTGAAAAAGAAAAATATTGAAATTGAGGTGAAAAAACCATCAATTTTTCTCTACGTTTTACTCTGTAACTTTTCCCTGCAATGTCAGATTATCGAAAGCAATATACCGTTACGTCTGCTGGACTCCTCTGGTTGCGGGGATATATAGGGTTTGTAGGTTCATCAAGAACCCGAGGAACCCAGAGCCAATAAATGAGCTGCACCCTGCAGTGCGTTTTCATTCTATACCGGGTATACAGCAATTCATTTGCTGAAATATAAGGAGTAAAAAATTGCTATCAAGAAAACCTTTGCATTTCCAAAAAGGGCACAAGATAAGGTGTTGAGGAGCAGTGGTTATTTGCACATCTCTGAATTCCGGGGTGACCATAGTAGCACGTGAATTACAGGGAATTTCTCAAATAGATGTCTTTTTTACACACACTCCTATATTTGGAAGGAAAAAATGTAGAGAAAGACAAGGGGCAATAGTACTTGTTTTGCTAATCTATGTTCCCCCAAGTCTCCCGATAAAAATGGTACCTCACTTGTGTGGGTAGGCCTAGCGCCCGCGACAGGATATGCCCCAAAACACAACGTGGACACATCACAGAAAACAGAGCTGTTTTTAGCAAAGTGACTACCTGTAGATTTTGGCCTCTAGCTCAGCCGCCACCTAGGGAAACCTACCAAACCTGTGCATTTCTGAAAACTAGAGACCTAGGGGAATCCAAGGAGGGGTGACTTGTGTGGCTCGGACCAGGTTCTGTTACCCAGAATCCTTTGCAAACCTCAAAATTTGGCTAAAAAAACACATGTTCCTCATATTTCTGTGGCAGAAAGTTCTGGAATCTGAGAGGAGCCACAAATTTCCTTCCACCCAGCGTTCCCCCACGTCTCCCGATAAAAATGATACCTCACTTGTGTGGGTAGGCCTAGCACCCGCGACAGGATATGCCCCAAAACACAACGTGGACACATCACAGAAAACAGAGCTGTTTTTAGCAAAGTGACTACCTGTAGATTTTGGCCTCTAGCTCAGCCGCCACCTAGGGAAACCTACCAAACCTGTGCATTTCTGAAAACTAGAGACCTAGGGGAATCCAAGGAGGGGTGACTTGTGTGGCTCGGACCAGGTTCTGTTACCCAGAATCCTTTGCAAACCTCAAAATGTGGCTAAAAAAACACATGTTCCTCACATTTCTGTGGCAGAAAGTTCTGGAATCTGAGAGCAGCCACAAATTTCCTTCCACCCAGCGTTCCCCCACGTCTCCCGATAAAAATGATACCTCACTTGTGTGGGTAGGCCTAGCGCCCGCGACAGGATATGCCCCAAAACACAACGTGGACATATCACAGAAAACAGAGCTGTTTTTAGCAAAGTGACTACCTGTAGATTTTGGCCTCTAGCTCAGCCGCCACCTAGGGAAACCTACCAAACCTGTGCATTTCTGAAAACTAGAGACCTAGGGGAATCCACGGAGGGGTGACTTGCGGGGCTCGGACCAGGTTCTGTTACCCAGAATCCTTTGCAAACCTCAAAATTTGGCTAAAAAAACACATGTTCCTCACATTTCTGTGGCAGAAAGTTCTGGAGTCTGAGAGGAGCCACAAATTTCCTTCGACCCAGCGTTCCCCCACGTCTCCCGATAAAAATGATACCTCACTTGTGTGGGAAGGCCTAGCGCCCGCGACAGGATATGCCCCAAAACACAACGTGGACATATCACAGAAAACAGAGCTGTTTTTAGCAAAGTGACTACCTGTAGATTTTGGCCTCTAGCTCAGCCGGCACCTAGGGAAACCTACCACACCTGTGCATTTCTGAAAACTAGAGACCTAGGGGAATCCAAGGAGGGGTGACTTGTGTGGCTCGGACCAGGTTCTGTTACCCAGAATCCTTTGCAAACCTCAAAATTTGGCTAAAAAAACACATGTTCCTCACATTTCTGTGGCAGAAAGTTCTGGAATCTGAGAGGAGCCACAAATTTCCTTCCACCCAGCGTTCCCCCACGTCTCCCGATAAAAATGATACCTCACTTGTGTGGGTAGGCCTAGCGCCCGCGACAGGATATGCCCCAAAACACAACGTGGACACATCACAGAAAACAGAGCTGTTTTTAGCAAAGTGACTACCTGTAGATTTTGGCCTCTAGCTCAGCCGCCACCTAGGGAAACCTACCAAAACTGTACATTTCTGAAAACTAGAGACCTAGGGGAATCCAAGGAGGAGTGACTTGCGGGGCTCGGACCAGGTTCTGTTACCCAGAATCCTTTGCAAACCTCAAAATGTGGCAAAAAAACACATGTTCCTCACATTTCTGTGGCAGAAAGTTCTGGAATCTGAGAGGAGCCACAAATTTCCTTCCACCCAGCGTTCCCCCAAGTCTCCCGATAAAAATGATACCTCACTTGCGTGGGTAGGACTAGCGCCCACGAAAGGAAAGGGCCCAAAACACAACGTGGACACATCACATTTTTTTATAAAAAGCAGTGCCTACCTGTGGATTTTGGCCTGTAGCTCAGCCGCCACCTAGGGAAACCTACCAAACCTGTACATTTCTGAAAACTAGAAACCCAGGGGAATCCAAGATGGGGTGACTTGCGGGGCTCTGACCAGGTTATGTTACCCAGAATCCTTTGCAAACATCAAAATGTGGCCCAAAAAACACTTTTTCCTCTCATTTCGGTGACAGAAAGTTCTGGAATCTGAGAGGAGCCACAAATTTCCTTCCACCCAGCGTTCCCCTAAGTCTCTTGATAAAAATGGTGCCTCACTTCTGTGGGTAGGCCTAGCGCCCACGAAAGGAAATGGCCCAAAACACAACATGGACACAACATATTTTTTCACAGAAACAGAGGTGTTTTTTGCAAGGTGCCTACCTGTGGAGTTTGGCCTGTAGCTCAGCCGGCCCCAGGGGGGGGGGGCAGAAATGGCCTAAAATAAATTTCTTCCCCCCAACCCCCACCCCCCCCGGGAGCGACCCTTGCCTACGGGGTCGCTCCCCCTACGTGACATTGGCGCCAAAAAACAAATCCCAGGTGCCTAGTGGTTTCTGCCCCCTTGGGGGCAGATTGACCTAAAATCGGCCAATCTGCCCCCAAGGGGGGCAGAAATGGCCTAAATACAATTTGCCCCCCAGGGGAGCGACCCTTGCCTGATGGGTCGCTCCCCATCTCGAAAAAAACAAACAAATAAAAAAAAAAACACAACAAAAAAATTTGCCCTGGTGCCCTGAGGGTTCTGCCCCCCCCCCTGGGGGCAGTTCAGCCTAATAATAGGCCGATCTGCCCCCAGGGGGGGCAGAAATGGCCTAAAATAAATTTGCCCCCCCAGCCCCCACCCCTTCCCTGGAGCGACCCTTGCCTACGGGGTCGCTCCCCCTGCGTGACATTGGCGCCAAAAAACAAATCCCAGGTGCCTAGTGGTTTCTGCCCCCTTGGGGGCAGATTGACCTAAAATCGGCCAATCTGCCCCCAAGGGGGGCAGAAATGGCCTAAATACAAGTTGCCCCCCAGGGGAGCGACCCTTGCCTGATGGGTCGCTTCCCATCTCGAAAAAAAAAAAAACACACAAAAAAAAAATTGCCCTGGTGCCCTGAGGGTTCTGCCCCCCTCTGGGGGCAGTTCGGCCTGATAATAGGCCGATCTGCCCCTAGGGGGGGCAGAAATGGCCTAAAATAAATTGCCCTCCCCCCCAGGGAGCGACCCTTGCCTAAGGGGTCGCTCCCTTTGCGTGAAATTCACCCAAAGAAAAAACTCCCTGGTGTCTAGTGGTTTCTACCCCCCTTGGGGGCAGATTGGCCTCATTAAAATAGGCCAATCTGCCCCCAAGGGGGGCAGAAATGGCCAAAATATAATTTTACCCCAAGGGGAGCGACCCTTGCCTAAGGGGTCGCTCCCCACCCAAAAAAATAAAATAACACATAAAAAAATAAAAATAAAAAAAATGGTCCCTGGTGCCCTAGAGGTTTCTGCCCCCAGGGGGGGCAGAAAAGGCCTTCCAGAAAAAATGCCCCCCATGGGAGCGACCCTTGCCCAAGGGGTCGCTCCCTTTTGTCAATATCATAAAAAAAAAAAAAATCCCTGGTGTCTAGTGGGGTTTCAAAAGCCGGATTGCAAGCAATCCGGCTTTTGAAACCCTCGGAGAGACTTCAAAGGGAAGGAAATACTTTTCCTTCCCTTTGAAGCCCCTCCGGGCCTCCCCGGTGATTGAAAGAGAAATGCTTTTGCATTTCTTTTTCAATCGTGCTGGAAGCAGAGCTTCCAGCGCGACGAGGGAGGCCCCTGTGACACATCAGCGCGCGCGCGCGCGCTGACGTCACAGGGGGGGGGGTGGGGGGGGGTCGGGGGTGGAAGGGGAAGGTCTTCCCTTTCCATCCCCGCCTTGGGGGGGGAGGGGGGGTGCACAGGGGAACTGTAGCCTTGGACGAGATCATCTCGGCCAAGGCACAGAAGAGGTTAAAGAGGCCAATTAGATCATTGATGCGCTTACAGGTGCTTTATTCATGAACATATTCATTCATCTCGCTTTCCCACCCCAGGACTTCGTTAGAAATGAGAGAGCAATGAAAAATGAGCTGTTTTGCTTCAGTCAACATGTAAAATGTTGAGATTATTAAATTGCACCCTAAGAAGGGCCAATGTATTTATTATAAAAACAAAACTAAATTAAATTAAGCACAAACTATCTATTTGTTATTCTGATCCTGGGGAGGCTGTGTGAGTTCAGGCAGTGATTCAGCATACACTCTCTGTACCCATTTACTCGCAATAGCCCATTTACCACTAAACAGTTGCATCAATGACCATATCCTGCAATTACTGTTCTTTGCTTATACAAGAATGTCATTATGTCTACTGTGGTTGTCCTGGACCTGTGAGCTTAGTTAGAACTATCACTTTACCTGGACTCACATCATGCCTGGCCCTGTGTGGCCTGAGACCTCTAACCTCACTTTTTGCAGTACTTGAGCTGCCCTTGAGGGAGACCTTAATACTACATTTGGGGCCTCATTCCAAGTTTGGCTGGCGGCGGGCGCCGCCAGCCAAACGGGAACCGCCAAATGGCCGCTCCGCGGTCAGAAGACCGCGGATGCCATTCTGGCTTTCCCGCTGGGCTGGCGGGCGACCGACAAAAGAGCGCCCGCCGGGCCCTGCGGGAAAGGCCCTGCAACGAGGAAGCCGGCTCCGAATGGAGCCGGCGGAGTTGCAGGGGTGCGACGGGTGCAGTTGCTAAGCAGACAGTGAAAATCTGAATGGGGCCCTGTTAGGGGGCCCCTGCACTGCCCATGCAGGGGCCCCATGACACCCGTTCCCACCATCCTGTTTCTGGCTGGCGGGAAGGGGGTCGGAATCCCCATGGCGGCGCTGCAAGCAGCACCGCCATGGAGGATTCCCCCAGCCGGGTGAAATCCGGCGGAAAACCGCCGGACCCGGCTGGGCGACCGCGGCTTTAAAGCCGCGGTCGGAATACTGAATGAAGCACCGCCAGCCTGTTGTAGACCGCCAGGGTCGGAATGAGGCCCTTAGTCTGTTAAATAACCGGTGAAGGTAAGTATTACAACTGTTAATATGCTGTAATGGAGAAGCGGGTAGCTAGCTCTTCCTCATGCAATGGCAGCAGACCTTCTCCTGAGGTGGGGCTTCTTTCAGTCCTCGACTGCAACACAGTGCTCTGCCTAGCTCCTCTGGCGCATCTCCTCTAAAACCACAGTTAGACATGAAACCACTTACCC